>NC_080042.1:68139378-68439378 GCF_012489685.1 Lotus japonicus
ATGAAGGTCCAGCACCTTGTAATCAGTCTTGCCCGGTTTGTATGTGTACAGGGCCTTGTTGGTATCCTTCGTTTTGGGTTTCAGCTTCGATTCAGTGAGTTGAAATCGATACCCATGTGCAGACTCTGCACCCAGTAGGTTCACGAATGATTTCTCTGTAACTATGATCCTCCTTCCAAGAATGTGGGATACCACCTGAGTGTCATCGCAGTCAGCGTGTTTCCAGAATTCCTTGACCAATTTGTCATACACCGGTCCTCGAAGCCTGTTGAAGTAATTTTCCCAGCTTGAACACGGACTTCAGGACGAATGTCATACCCATTTGCAGCAAGATTGTCTAGGTCGAATCTCCATTCTGCCAGTACTTGAAGTTCTTCAGGAGCATACACACAATGAACGGCACAGCCCCGTTCTGCAATCGGAATTACTTGCTCTTGACCTTGATCAGGAGCTTCAGGACCCATTTGGCCTGTAGCTTGACCCACAACCAGGTGAGGGAAACTTGTTGCTTCAGCGGCTTCATTTTTGGTTTGTCTCACCATTGTTGGAGCGGTTGAAGGTTTTGGGTAGAAGATGAAGGTTAAAGATGAATAGAGAGCGAGAGAGAGATCGTGGTAAGCGGTTTTTGAAAAAACAGAAGAGAGAGAGTAAAAACCGAAAGTGTAGGAGATCGTGTGTGTATAGTGGGTTTTGTCAAATAACAGTTGTTGATTCAAAAAGCATTTTAAGATCAACGGTTAAAAATTAAAGACATGATAGTAACAGTAAATACAGTATCACACACAGGAGAGAAGCACATGTACACACATCATGACAGACTGTCACACGGGCACAAGGAACTATGCATCAGAGATACTGACACACGTGTTACTGTCTCAGCTTCAGAGTCAGCACCAATGGGTACATACACTCTGATGGAGTTACCTTCTGGACTAGACATCTTCTGATCAAGAAGTATCATAGTCAGAGGTTCTGATCGATCTTCACTCTGGACAAAAGTCCATATTCAGATTTTTCAGAATAAAATTAAATCTATCCTCTGCTAAGGGCTTTGTAAAGATATATGCCCATTGATGGTGAGTATCAATAAACTTCAGAAGAAGTACGCCCTTCTGTACATAATCTCTAATAAAGTGATACTTTACCTCAATGTGCTTTCCCTTGAATGTAAGATAGGATTCTTACTCAATGATATTGCAGCAGTGTTATCACAATAGATTAGGATATTGCTCTCAAGGATCTGATAGTCTTCCAGCTGATGTTTCATCCAGAGCATCTGGGTGCTGCATATTGCTGCTGAGATATATTCTGCCTCTGCAGTTGATAGAGCAATTGTTGATTGCCTCTTGCTTGCCCATGAGACTAAATTGCTTCCCAGAAATTGACAATTTCCAGAAGTGCTTTTTCTCTCTGTTCTATCTCCTGCATAATCAGCATCACAATAACCTGAAACGAGCACATAAGTGAACACTAAATAATATATCTGGCCTAGATGCAGTTAAGTATAGAAGTGAACCTATCATACCACGATAGAGCTTCTGACATACTTTACCACCACTTTCATCTTCTTTCTCCAGAATGCATGTAGGATGCATTGGAGTCTTAGCCATTGTAGATTCCAGCATATTGAACTTCTTCAGAAGTTCTTTAGTGTACTTGCTCTGATGGATATATGTTCCTTCTGGTGTTTGATCAACTTGTATTCCCAGAAAGTACTTGAGTTCTCCCATCGTACTCATCTCAAATTCAGCCTGCATCATCTTAGAAAATTCTTTGCATAGAGATTGATTAGCAAAACCGAATATAATATCATCAACATAGATTTGCACAATTAAGATATCATCTTTATAAGTTTGCAAAAGAGAGTTGTATCTACTTTACCCCTTACAAACTCGTTGTCCAGAAGGAATGAGCTGAGTCTCTCATACCATGCCCTGGGAGCTTGCTTCAGACCATAGATTGACTTCTTCAATTTGAACACATGGTCTGGCTTCTTCTCATCTTCAAAACCTGGGGGTTGATGAACATAGACTTCCTCTGAAATATAACCATATAGGAAGGCACTCTTCACATCCATCTGATGAAGAACTATGTTATGATTCACTGAGAAAGAGATCAACAGTCTGATTGCTTCTAGTCTTGCTACTGGAGCAAATGTTTCTGTGTAGTCTATTCCTTCCTGCTGGCTGTAGCCTTGAGCAACTAGCATTGCCTTGTTTCTGACTACATCTCCTTTCTCATTCAACTTGTTTCTGAACACCCATTTTGTAGACTTCTGATCAGGGGAGCGCTTCGTATAGGAAGTTGTGAAGCTGATTGATCAGAGTCAGAGGGAAAGCACAGATCCTCTGACCGTTGTAGCTTCTGATTCTGAGCTCAGAGGGAAGTACATGGTCTTCAGAGTTTCTTGCTTCTGGACATCAGAGAACTCTTCAGAGTTTGGATTGTTAGAGTCTTCTACACCATCAGAGCTTCTGAGTCTTCAGAGTCTTTTGGTTGCCAGATCTTATGGATCTCCAGAACTTCTGGTGACTGAGTCCATATCAGAGTTTGTAAGACTTCAGATTTTCTGAAGCTTTTCCACTATTCAGAGTGAACATGGCGAATGCAAAAGCGTTGCTTGGGTCACTCTTTATGCACAGTCCTTCTGATTTGTGTGAGACAGAATCAAGGTCAGAGCCTGTAAATAGCACACTCAGAAAAACACGTTAGAGTACCATAATTGTTCACATCATATTGTACTTAACTGTGACATTTCTGCCATGGGTTACCTTTTTCTTGTATGGAAAACTGTTTTATAGGTTGGTACTGCTAAAGGTGAGTAGTCAAGTGACACTCAGTGCAAAATTTATTTTTGGTCTTTCTATATTGGATCATTTGAAATTGTGTATCTCCTTTTAGTCAGAAAAAGTTGTTTTTCTATTTAAAATTACTTTTTCTAGCAATTTAACTTTAATGGAAAGAGTTTAAGAAAGTCGTTTATAAGCTGGTGTCAATGGCAGACAAGTGAGATCCTCATTTTATCATATTACCATTTGAAATCCTATTTTGTCTAATTTTCTGGGAATTATGAATGCATTTGATAGAGTGGTTGACCTCTGCCCACCGAGCTCCAAATGGAAAATAAAAGTGAGAGTTATTCGTAGGTGGTTTTTACCTGCTGTTCTTATAAATGAAGCACCATCTACTTTGGAGATGGTTTTTATGGACCAAAATGTATGTATAATTTAGCTTTTTCATATTTTACTATTCAGCTATTAGAGTTGAATAATATTGCCTAACCTCTATTTTAATTAGGGAGATAAAATACAAGCATCTTTAGGGAAGGCCATGTTCCGTAAGTGGGCTCACCAATTTGTTGAAGGCAGTGTGTATGAGATATCCTTTTTGATTGTTTTGCCTGCTAAAGGATCATTCCGTGCTACTAAGCATGCGTATAGGTTATTATTTAGTGGGAAAACGAAGGTTATTGAGTCGGACTGCAATTTAATTCCAATGTCAAGATTGTCACTTAGATCTTCTGAAGATCTTAATTGTCCTGAAATTCAAACTGATTTTTTAGTTGGTAAGTTAACTACTTGATTTGCATGATTTTCATGTTTATAACTTGCAGAATTGTTTTATTTTGGTTGTAATTTTATTTTTATGATTATTGATGTCAGATATGGTGGGGTTGTTAACTGCTATTTCTAGTCAGAGAATTCAATTAGGTGGATTGGAAGAAATGAAGATGATTATGATGGAGTTATCTGATGAGAAGTAATTTCTCTAATATTTGGGATTATTGAGAGAGTCTTTCTAATTGTATGTTAAAAATTAGTTTAGTTAAGTGTTGATATCATCTAATTTATAACATTTCTAATAGGGGTAAAGTTGTATTTCTTGTGCTTGGGGACTGTGTGAGGATTGTGACTGAATATTTATTGATTCATACCAATGAGAAGCCTGTGGTTGTTGTCCAATATGCCAAGATTAAGAAATGCAGACGTAAGTTTAACTGGTTTGTTGATTGTTTGAACACCAGTTTCTTTCATGGCTTTGTATTTAATTTATGCTTATTTTGAGATATAGATGGTTGGTCAATTGGTGCATAAATTTTTTACTCGCTGTAGGTGCAAATTTGCTTCAGACATTGATACCTGCTGCTAAAATTAGCTTAAATGTTGATATTGACGAAGTTATATCGTTTAAGAACAGGTATGCAAACAAGTTTTTGATTTTATTAATCAAATGTAAATAATTTTATTTTATTTTATTTGAAAATACTGATTAATGTATTCAACCATATTTTTATAGGATTCTTGCAAGTGGTATAAATGTTGGTGGACCTGTGGGTGATCTATCTTTTCTGAATTCTTCGTATCCAAAGATTGATGAAATTAGAGTGATATATCCAATTCAGGTATTTTGCTGGTGGAAAATGGATTGTTAAATCTAGATTTGGGTATAGTCTTGTCATTTGAAGTTTGTTTGTTTGATGCACTAATTGATTGAGGTGTTTGGATGTTTAGGACTTGAAGGATTTGGATTATGTGTGTTCTTTCTATGAACCAATGGGACATAATGGACTCTGTCTTAATGTCGATGAAAACTATTGCAATGTTTATGAAGTGTGTGATTTCGGCAGGTCCATAGTGTTTAATTACTATGACATATGGGAAGCATATGAAGCTTCTTCTTTTTGTGAAAAAAAGGCAGTGGTATGCTGATTGATTAGTATGAAATCTAAAGTGCAGTTGGTGTTTTTAATTATCTGTATGTTAGTTTAAGTTTTTATATTCTTTGGTGAATGCAGGCAAATATTTCTTGTGGGGGTTTAGCTTTTGAATTTGATAAAACCGAAGATGTTGTTCAACATTTTGTAAGCACAGAAGGTGGAAGTGAGGCCTCTAATTCTATTATTGGAAAATCTTTGTTACCATGCAAAAGGTTGTCTGTTGAGGGATCTTCTAAGGATGATGATGAAGGTTGTGAGAACAATTGTGCTGATGTGAAGGCAAGGAAGATTTAGGTGATATCAAATTACTTGGAGTGTTAGGTTGGAGTAATATTCAGTACTATAGATTTGTATTTTTTTGGGGTTGATGTTGGAAGTATCTAATGTAAGCTATTTAGTATTTAAATTTCTTAGAAAGATGGAGTATGGTGTTTATTGTATATTGTAGTTGTCTAATTTATTTTGTTATCAAAGTTGTATGCCGTAATTTTCCTTCTATGTGGACTGGAAGTTTTTAGTTTTCTACATTTTAAGAATTATAAGACTATTGTATCTGGATTTGTAGATGTCATCTGATAAAGATAATAAAGGGAGATAATATGTTGAGTCATGGACCATTATCTTTTATTTAACCTTTGTAATTTTTATTTATATCTTTGTTTTATAAGTAGTTCATATTTTGATTTGTTCGATAAAGCAAATAAGGTTAAAATATATTTTATGGTTTTTTATTTTGTTTGGGATTTGATTAAAAACGATCGAATGTGTATAATTGTTATAAGGATATTTTATTTAGATTTGATATATTTATTTATTTAATTTATATGTGTTTTTTTCAGTTATATCGTGTGTAATTAATATATCATCTGGCCAGGGTTGTTAGTTAGGCAATTTTTTTTTTAAATATGGTTGTTGCAATCTAAGTATCCAGGATATTGAAATTATTTTTAATAATTATTTATTTGTTAATATAAAAATATTTAATAAAAATAATACTAATAGTTTAGTTTAGTTATTTGAATAACTATTATTAGAATAGCATTAAAAGATTAGTGATTAACTTTTTTTTATAATTTGGAAACAATTAAGTGAAATTTAAATATTTTATATTAATTAAAAAATTGGTAGTATAAGTTATAATAGCATTATTTATTTTTTTATCAACAATGAAACGATTTAACTTTTAAAATTATAATATGTTAGAACTTGTATATTGTAAAATTTTATTTACTAGAATTTAAATTTATTTTCCTTGGTTATAATTATTTGTTATTATAATTCTTGAAGTTATTTTCAATATGATATTTATAGATCAAACAATATATTTAAAGAATATTTAAAATAAAACATGTGATATAGTGAACATCAAATACCTTTTTTGAGATTTTTTTATTTTTTACTATATTTGATAAATTATTTTGTAGTGAAGTTTATGTTTATTATTTATTAGTTAGTAATTAATGGTATTTACATAAAAAGATATTTTCCAATTTTAAGACAACTTTTTTTAATTGATATATAAATAAATTGTGATCTTGTTTTATTTTCTTTTATTTTATATAATAGTGATTGGGCTTTTTGTGTGGAAAAACTTTGAAAAGGATTTGACATTGGCTTCTGTTATATACATGTGTGGTTTGCATTCGGAATGTCAATAAGGGAAGATTTTGTTAGGTTTAGAAGGATCTGGCATATGTGGTGTTCCCCTGTTTCGTATTTTGGGTAAGTTTCAGGTTGTAAAGGTGCTGCTGATTTTTGGGTAAATTGACAGGTTAGGGGCAAGGTGTCTGTCTTTTGAAGTGTTGTTTTCATGAAGTGGGTGTGAAAAGGGATATGGTGAATTCGAAAAGTCTTTTTGCCGCTTTGTCCATTATCTACTTGTTGAAGGTGATTTATATGTCATCTATCACACTCTCCTGTACGTGTCAGGTATTTGGTCTTGCTTGGTCTATTTCCTATTGTTGCTTTGTTGTCTTGTTCTTTTATTTAGTCACAAGGGAGAGTTTGTTCTCTTGACCTATGTTCATTTATGAATGTTTCTGTTTTCTAAAATTATATAATTTCGTTATGTTGAAACAGCTGTTTTCTGTTATAGAATTATGGGAATGGTTGTGGGAATTTTGTTGTCCAAATAATAAAAGAGGGTGAGTAGGAATAAAGTAAATTAAGTTATATAAGTTGTGTATGGTTTGCGCATTGAAATTATAATTTCAGAGTCTTCACTCTTCAGAGTCTGGATTGTCAGAGTCTTCTACACCATCAGAGCTTCTGAGTCTTCAGAGTCTTTTGGTTGCCAGATCTTCTGGATCTCCAGAACTTCTGGTGACTGAGTCCATATCAGAGTTTGTAAGACTTCAGATCTTCTGAAGCTTTTCCACTGTTCAGAGTGAACATGAAGAATGCGAAAGCGTTGCTTGGGTCACTCTTTATGCACAGTGCTTGTGATTTGTGTGAGACAGAATCAAGGTCAGAGCCTGTAAATAGCACACTCAGAAAAACACGTTAGAGTACCATAATTGTTCATATCAAAAGGTTAACTTGTAATCATCAAAACATAGAGTTGTACTACTAGATCAAAACTTGATCTTACAATCTTCCCCTTTTTGATGATGACAAAACTAAGATTTTTGATGAACAATTCTTAAACAATAAACTGAATTCACTCAGAGTTTAGGGATATAGAATAAGACTTATCCTGATGTGAATAGTTTATCTTGTTCATTCTGAATTCAAGCCACCACTTGATTCTGAGCTTAGCTCCCTCTGAATCTAGATTCTGAGCTAAATAATATAAGAGTTCAGAGTGAAAAACTTATGATATAGATGAAATAGAATAATCAGAGCACATAAGTATTCAGAGTCAACGGACAAGGTATCAGAGTTTTGGGTCGGAGTCAAACTAATATCACTTCAGAAGAAGTGAAATGTATTCCTTGTATTTGCCCAGTGACACATCTATGGTCATAAAAGTGGAACTCTTAAATTCTCCAAAAGAAAAATAAATCACACTAACACATCTTACACATCAAAAAGGGTTGTACTCCCCCTTTTTGTCATAAGCAAAAAGCTTGGGGTGTGAAAAACTTAGCTTGAAGTACAAGGTACTCCCCCTTAGAGAATTTCTAAGTTTGAAGAAAAAATAAAATGATGCAAGAATCAGAGTTAGGCGAAATAAATAGAAGAGTTAATGCAAAAGAAGAACGTTTACCACCGGCCAAGGAAGTAATGAAAGGTGTCAGTTACCAAGAACTTAACCTCGAGAAACTGTAGAAGCATTAACTTTCAGAGAGAAAGTGAAGCTTATATAAAGCGATGGAGAAAGAGGGTAAGCTTCACAACTGGAACAATTAAAAAAAATGGCATCATACATGGAAGCACTTGAAGAGCTCAGAAGGAAGGCCTGTGAGGAGGACTTGTTCCTGAACATAAGGCATCCAGAGGGTACAACGACCATATCAGAGCTAACGAGGACACTGCTTGAGGAGGACCTTCGTCCAGAGCTGAAGAACGACTTGAAGGAATTTCTTGCCTTCGTGGAAGAAGTTCAAGAACTCAGCCAGCTTGAGCTGAGGCTACTGGAAGAAAGGAAGACCATAGAGGAGAAGCTCAAGACAACAGAAGAGGTTTTGGAGAGGGAAGATCTGAACGTCAGTCTCAACAACATCCAGTATTCACTGGATCGTCTGGAGAGGGAGAGGTCAGAGCAGCGTCAAGAGTGCAGAAGAATGAGGAAGGATCCTCCATTCTAGACTTTAGGAAAAATAAAATGTATGATGTAAATAAAATGATTATGAATAAAAAAAATTTTGCAAACACAAGTTGACAAATATATATATATATATATGCAAAGAGAAATATATGCAAAGAGAAACAGTAACCAACAAAGCAGAATAGCTAAAGTAACTTAAAGAAGATAATAAAAGGAAGTTAAAATAAAGTAAGTTAAGAGGGAAAACAGAGAGATCCTAAAACTAGGGTTTATCAGTGCGACGCAGAAGTTCCATCATCATTTGCTTCATGTCCTGTAGCATAGATTCATGAGTATCAAGACGTTGTTCCATGAGGTCGAGTCTGGAGGAGCTTGACGGTGTGGAGCTGGAAGGAACATTCTGAGCTGCTTGATGAGCTGTAGTGGAAGCAGAAGCAGCAGGAGTAAAAACCACTGGTGCAAGTTTATGTTTATTATTTATTAGTTAGTAATTAATGGTATTTACATAAAAAGATATTTTCCAATTTTAAGACAACTTTTTTTAATTGATATATAAATAAATTGTGATCTTGTTTTATTTTCTTTTATTTTATATAATAGTGATTGGGCTTTTTGTGTGGAAAAACTTTGAAAAGGATTTGACATTGGCTTCTGTTATATACACGTGTGGTTTGCATTCGGAATGTCAATGAGGGAAGATTTTGTTAGGTTTAGAAGGATCTGGCATATGTGGTGTTCCTCTGTTTCCTATTTTGGGTAAGTTTCAGGTTGTAAAGGTGCTGCTGATTTTTTGGTAAATTGACAGGTTAGGGGCAAGGTGTCTGCCTTTTGAAGTGTTGTTTTCATGAAGTGGGCGTGAAAAGGGATATGGTGAATTCGAAAAGTCTTTTTGCCGCTTTGTCCATTATCTACTTGTTGAAGGTGATTTATATGTCATCTATCAGACTCTTCAGTACGTGTCAGGTGATTGGTACTTGCATGTTTCCAATTTTTTTCAGTTACTATTGTAGATTTTTATTATGTCTAACCGATTGGTAAACTAAGGGATATCTTTTATAATTAATTATTATATTATACATGAGCTGTGTGTCTGAAGTAAATAACAAATTAGTTTCTCTTAGTTGTTCTTTTTGGAAACAGTCCTAAAGGGTGTCTCTTATATGAGTCAAAATGATGGTAATCAGTTGTGATGTATAGTTAGGTTTAGTTAGATGGATTAAAATATCATTTTATTAAGCTTGGGTGCAATAGGCTGCTTTTACTGACAGGTACTCAAGTTTTAGATAAAACTTCGTAATAAGCAGTAAAAGTTAGGGATAAACTTTATCATTTATAATTGTTTAATAAAAAATTTTGAATTACAAAATTGTAAGAGCCCGCCTATATTGCCTATATAAGATAGTAATGTGTTGTGGTCCAAGCTAAACGTGTTAGTAGTATTCAGTCTTTGCTTAAGATAAAGTTTCAAAACTTGGAGTAATTTGTGATGGCTAACTCTTTCTCTCTGGGTATTGTTAATGCCTTGTGTCCACCCTCTCAAATTTGGAGTGTGATAGTGAGGGTAGTCAGGCTTTGGACTGTGTACACATGTAATGGAAATGGAGTACTAAAATCAGTGGAGATAATTCTTATGGATCAATATGTATGTAGTATGATCTGAGAATTGTTTTATTTCAGAAGTCATTCAAAGTTTAATTTGGTTATTATTGGATAGTTATTAAGTGTGATTAATGATTGTTTGTTGTGAATAATAAATGCTATATGGTTTCATTTGAAGGGAGGCAAGATTCAATGCTCTCTAAGGAGAGAAATGTATGTTAAATGGGGACAAACATTCATGGAAGGGAATGTATATAAGATAACTTTTGGTCGGTTGGTGCCTAATTTGGGACCTTTTCGTGCAACTGAACATCCCTTCAAGATTCTTCTTAATCATGATTCTATTGTTGTCCCATGTGAGAACACTTTGATTCCGATGTGGGGTCTTTCTCTAAAGAATTCAGAACAAGTAAATATGGCTTGTGGACGGTCAGATTGTTTAGTTGGTAAGAATATTAAAATGTGTGATAAGTTTTATGCTTCATAGTGGTATGTAGAATCACTTATGGATTTTATAGGTTTCCTTAAGCTATTGCAGTTCTGAAAACTTGCATAAATTTGTGGTTGATTTCAGTAGCTGTGTAGGGTTATTAACTTGTTATATTAACTAATGTATGGTATGCATAGATGTTAGTTTATAATTTATTTGTTATTGTGCAGATTTTATTGGGTTGCTCACATGTATTGTTGAAGAAAGGACTTGTGTTAAAAAAGGGAAGATGTCTAAGATGATGATCATAGAGCTTGCTGATGACAAGTAATTTTCATATCCTGTTTAGTTAAGAACTAAACTATTATTTAGTGCATGTGTTTGTTGGTCTACTCTGTATTTATAATTTCATTCTTGTTTGTGTTAATTTTATATTTAGGGGGAGAGTTCAATGTGTTTTGTTTGAAGAGCATGCCAAATTTGTCACGGACTATCTGTCTATTCATTCTACTGAAGAAGCAATCTTGGTTTTCCAGTTAGCCAAAATAAAAAAATTCAGAGGTATAAAGCTTGTATAAAACTTGATATATTGTTTGACTATAAATGGTGATGTGTTTTGTTTGTATTTTTTTAATAAGTAGGTAATTTCTTGATTTATGTAACATGTATTTTTAGGGAAAAGTGTGCTTCAAGGTGTAGTGGGTGCAACGAGGCTAAGTTTTAACGCTCAAATCCCGGAGGTTTTATCATTCTGGAATGAGTATGTTTTTGTTCAAAATTGAAACCTCTTTGTAGAGTAAGGTTTTTTTTTTGAGTTAGGTGGATATAATCTACTTGTGCTTTTATTTCTTCTTTTTCAGGATTATGGTGACTGATACTCAGTTTGCTGATGAAGCTGGGTTTAATATGATTGAAAATTCTGTTGTTTCAGTGTATGATGATTTTATTAAGAATCATCCAAGAAAAACTGTGAAATCATTGAATGAAACGATTGAGGTTTTTGTAATTTCTTTCATTAAGAGATGTTTTATTTCTTTAGTACCTTGTGTTTGTGGAAAGAATGAATTAAGATGTATAAATGCAGGATGGAGATTTTGTTGTTCGAGCGAAGATAGTTACACTTTTGGAAGATGATAGCTGGTGGTACCTAGCTTGCAAGTGCTCTCGTGCAGTTATGAATGAGAATGGGCATTATTACTGTTCTGGCTGCTTTAGACTTGTTAATTATGTTGCTCTTAGGTATATGTTATAAATCTTGACATTTAAAATCTGCAAGGGATATTTATTTTTCAGGAGTTTGAAGTTGTACTTAGTTGTTGTGTTGTTTTTATAAAAACCTAAATGACTTGTGTTCTTGATGTTGTTAGGTTTAGGATTAAGCTACAAGTCTCTGATGGGGTAGATTCTGCTGATTTTGTGATGCCCGATTCAATTGCTGAAAATCTGCTAAAGAAAACATGTAGTCAGATGCTAAATGAAGTTGAGGTATATATATATATATATATGTGTGTGTGTGTGTGTGTGGGGGGGAATTTATGATTTTGATTTGATTATTTTCGATTTTGTTGTCTAATTTAGCCTTAGTTGATGAGTTTAAATATCTCTAAATATGTATTCATCAATTGTTAAATTGTTTAGGATCCGAACTGCACTCGTGCTACCACTGTTATGCAGGAAGGGTTGGTTGGAAGGGATTTGCTATTTAAGGTTGAGAAGAATTTGGTTAATGTGTACAACTTTGAGGATCCATATACTGTGAAACGTGTTTGTGATGATTTTGATCTTATGGAAGTGTTTATGGCAAATTCATCTGTTGAGACTCCCATTATGGTTTGTTTATGTTATTTTGGTGCTTAATTTTGTTCTACTGGGTTAGTATTGGAAACAACAATTTGGTAAAATAGTTAATTGTTTATTTGATATCTTGTAGGCAAAGTTCCCCAGTTCATTTTCTGAGTTGAACCTTGATGATTATGAGATAGATATGAAGTTATTGGGAAGCCCTCCTGATTTAGTGGTCCCTGTGATTGTGAAGCCAGCTATTGAAAGGAGCACTACAGAATATGGTGGTTGCTCAAAATCATTCAAGAGAAAGCTAGAGGATGAATTTGTTGTGGAGGAAGAATTTCAGAATGTGAAGTTTAAGGAGTGCAAGTATGGAACAGATTAGTACTTGTGTGAAAGTGGGGGTGTTTATTCCTTGGTTTTGAAAACAAGTTAATAACTATGGGTAGTTTTTTTGTAGACCATAGTTGCACTATTTGATATCAAGGAAACTAAGAAGTTGGTAGGTTAATCAGTTGGAATATTAGGTACTGTTTGTAGGTTAATGTTTATTTTGGCTTACTCTAAGCAATTTGTAGTCTTGTTTTGTTAACTACTTGATGACTAAAATTGTTTATGTAATGAATGTATGTATCCATGTTTATATATAAGTTGATGATCTTGTATAGTTCTTTGAATATCGAGTTATTATTTTGTCATATACATGTTATATAGTTTTGCTGTATTGTGTTTGGGTTTTTATTGACTTTGGAGTTTATGTTATTTAAGTACTTTTTATGTGAAAGTTTTTTTTGGGATAGAATTTGTATCATTAAGAGTAAAATGATTTCAGGGTTTCAACTTCTTTTGTTATATGTAAGTATTCAGTGTTCATGATCTGATACTATTTAGGTTCTGGAACTGGCTTAAAGAGAAAAGTCAAGCTTCAAGTGTTTTATTTGTGACTGACAAACTATCCTCCTTTGTTCCAATCTTGTTTGTTATATATTTTTCTCTTGAGCAGAGGCTAACTTGTGTTGTGGCTTGTGTTTCTACTGTTTTTGCTGCTTCATTGTGGAAAAGGTTACTCCTCGAGTGCAATTGGGCTTCTTTTAATGGCAATGAGACTTTGACCAAAAGAAAAAAACAGAAACAGTTGGACGGTGCCTTGCATGGACGGGTATTGGGGGATAGTTATGAGTAAAATCATAATTCAAAATGTTTGTGATAACCATGGGAAAATGAAGTATTGACCAGTATCACTGAGTTTCAAGTATATTCACTGCCACAATGAAAACAGCTTTACATGGGGTGCACATGAAAACTGATTGAGTTCAACAACATAATGATAAGATTTTTATTCTATTACTGATTAGTATTAAAATATTATATCCACCAACTATTTTAAAAAACAAATCATTATTGTATTTATTAATCTTTTTAATTCCTTCTCAATTTCAGAATCAATCAGTAAAAAAACTTGATATATCATGTAGATTTTTGACCGTAATTTAGTATAAGTAAAATAATTTATTTCTTTGTTGACCAGATTTTTATTTGCTTAAATTTTGTTTTGAAACTAAAGCTGAATACATGTTTTATCTATTTTTTTTTATTTGGTCTTGCTTGGTCTATTTCCTATTGTTGCTTTGTTGTCTTGATCTTTTATTTAGTCACAAGGGAGAGTTTGTTCTCTTGACCTATGTTCATTTATGAATGTTTCTGTTTTCTAAAATTATATAATTTCGTTATGTTGAAACAGCTATTTTCTGTTTAGAATTATGGGAATGGTTGTGGGAATTTTGTTGTCCAAATAATAAAAGAGGGTGAGTAGGAATAAAGTAAATTAAGTTATATAAGTTGTGTATGGTTTGCGCATTGAAATTATAATTTCAGAGTCTTCACTCTTCAGAGTCTGGATTGTCAGAGTCTTCTACACCATCAGAGCTTCTGAGTCTTCAGAGTCTTTTGGTTGCCAGATCTTCTGGATCTCCAGAACTTCTGGTGACTGAGTCCATATCAGAGTTTGTAAGACTTCATATCTTCTGAAGCTTTTCCACTGTTCAGAGTGAACATGGAGAATGCGAAAGCGTTGCTTGGGTCACTCTTTATGCACAGTGCTTGTGATTTGTGTGAGACAGAATCAAGGTCAGAGCCTGTAAATAGCACACTCAGAAAAACACGTTAGAGTACCATAATTGTTCATATCAAAAGGTTAACTTGTAATCATCAAAACATAGAGTTGTACTACTAGATCAAAACTTGATCTTACAATCTCCCCCTTTTTGATGATGACAAAACTAAGAATTTTGATGAACAATTCTTAAACAATAAACTGAATTCACTCAGAGTTTAGGGATATAGAATAAGACTTATCCTGATGTGAATAGTTTATCTTGTTCATTCTGAATTCAAGCCACCACTTGATTCTGAGCTTAGCTCCCTCTGAATCAAGATTCTGAGCTAAATAATATAAGAGTTCAGAGTGAAAAACTTATGACATAGATGAAATAGAATAATCAGAGCGCATAAGTATTCAGAGTCAACGGACAAGGTATCAGAGTTTTGGGTCGGAGTCAAACTAATATCACTTCAGAAGAAGTGAAATGTATTCCTTGTATTTGCCCAGTGACACATCTATGGTCATAAAAGTGGAACTCTTAAATTCTCCAAAAGAAAAATAAATCACACTAACACATCTTACACATCAAAAACTGGGTTGTACTCCCCCTTTTTGTCATAAGTAAAAAGCTTGGGGTGTGAAAAACTTAGCTTGAAGTACAAGGTACTCCCCCTTAGAGAATTTCTAAGTTTGAAGAAAAAATAAAATGATGCAAGAATCAGAGTTAGGCGAAATAAATAGAAGAGTTAATGCAAAAGAAGAACGTTTACCACCGGCCAAGGAAGTAATGAAAGGGGTCAGTTACCAAGAACTTAACCTCGAGAAACTGTAGAAGCATTAACTTTCAGAGAGAAAGTGAAGCCTATATAAAGCGATGGAGAAAGAGGGTAAGCTTCACAACTGGAACAATTAAAAAAAATGGCATCATACATGGAAGCACTTGAAGAGCTCAGAAGGAAGGCCTGTGAGGAGGACTTGTTCCTGAACATAAGGCATCCAGAGGGTACAACGACCATATCAGAGCTAACGAGGACACTGCTTGACGAGGACCTTCGTCCAGAGCTGAAGAACGACTTGAAGGAATTTCTTGCCTTCGTGGAAGAAGTTCAAGAACTCAGCCAGCTTGAGCTGAGGCTACTGGAAGAAAGGAAGACCATAGAGGAGAAGCTCAAGACAACAGAAGAGGTTCTGGAGAGGGAAGATCTGAACGTCAGTCTCAACAACATCCAGTATTCACTGGATCGTCTGGAGAGGGAGAGGTCAGAGCAGCGTCAAGAGTGCAGAAGAATGAGGAAGGATCCTCCATTCTAGACTTTAGGGAAAATAAAATGTATGATGTAACGCAATGTATTTTAATCAAATTTGGGTTACCATGAAGTATTAGTGGGAAAATTATTTTGTTCCTCAGATGAAGATTTGGCAGAAGATATTCCTTACCTGCATTCACCCCAGAACTGGTGGAACTGATTATCTTAATGCAACTCAAAAGGTAATCATGTACTACATTTCTAAGGGCGAACCTATCTGTCTTCCATTCCTTCTCTTCAATTATCTGAAGGAATGTGTTGAGAAATCAAGGACTACAACTGGTTCTGAGAACAAGAGGTTCATATATTACATTCCGTATGGAAGGCTGCTGTCAGATATCTTCGTCCAGAATAAGCTTGTCAAGACCCTATCAGACCTTGGACTTCACGAAGATCTGGCCATGTCTATTGGCGATGCTCTCAATGGCACAAAGTTGAAGAAAATGCAAATCATTGAGAAAGTTCAAGTTGCTCCCAGAGAAGACACTTCTGATGAGGTTCGTAAGAGAAACTACCCCATTGATGATTTTCCTATTTGGTCCAAGAAGGACAATCCAGCATGTATTCTGGAGTATGTGCGGATGCTCAGAAGACAAGGAGATCCTATCACTCTTGAGGAGTTTGTCAAGACACTTCCTGAAAGTCCTCCTAAGTTGGCAACAAGGAAATCAAGGAGGGCAACAAGCAGCAAGCCTTCAGATCCTAAGGGCAAAGGGATTCTGACAGAGGAACCTGCAAAGAAGAAAGCTGCATCCAAGACTGTCATCATCAGAGAACCCTCTACTGAAAAACCTTCCAAGAGAACCTTAGTTCAACCACGTCAAGTGTCTGAATCTGAAAGCTCTGAAGACACATGGGAAGATTCCTCAAGCGAGGAAACTAAAGATGATGATATTCCTGTGGCTAAGAGAAGAAAAGTTACTCTTGAGGAAGAAGAAGATGAGCAGGATGACCATGAGATCATCCAGAATGAGATTCAGGTTATAAGGGAAGCTTCAGACGCTGAAGAATCCACTGATTCTGATGCTGTTCCCTTAGTGAAGAGAAGGAAGCTTCCTCTGAGGGGTCCCCTTCAGCAGAAAGAGGCAGTTGCAGAGCAAGCATCTGAACCTGCTTCAGAAGTTCAACGTGAAAGAAGATCTAAAAGAACTTCTGATTCAGCAAGGGCTGCAAATCTTACCACAACCACATCCATCAGAAGTCCAAGTAAGGTAATTACTGAAAGCATTAACTCTGATTCTGCTTTAGTAGTTATTCCTGAACAGCCCCTGCCTATATCTACCTCCATGCCTACCTCAATCCAAACAGCACCCACTCAACCTGAAACACAAGCTGAAACACAAGCTGAACCTCAAGCTCCTAAATCCACCATCGAAACAGCTACCACAGCCATCCCTTCCACTCCAATTTACACCTCTTCCACATCCATCCCAACTGAACCAGTACCTCCTTTCAATTCCTTCATTCAAGGTATTGCTCAAAGTGAGGCCACTCTGAGAACCTTGGTTGAACAATTCAACCCCAAGCCTTCATCCACTTCACAGACCTTCCTCATAACCCAGACTGGTGAGATCCATGCTGATAAAGAAAAGGATGATGATGATGTTCAGATTCTTGTACCGCCTTTCAATGTGAAGCCCCTTCAACAAATTGCTTCCAACTTTGAAGATCAGCTTCTAGATGCTGCTGAGACCTCCTATGTGTCCTTGTCCAACTACTCAGCAGTCAACTCACAGGATCTGAGTTTCACTTCACTTGAGAAGACTGTCACCTCAAGGCAAAGGCCAAATATTATCTCTGAAGCTGAGCACATGGATGAATCAGATCACTCAGGCGTAGAGAAGGACCACGAGATTGATTCCACACCTTCAGAGCACCTGGATGAATCAAATGCTTCAAGCTCCAATGCTGCCAGAACTCCTCAGCCTGTTCTGACCTTGGCCACCTCCTTTCATCCTCAGAATCTTACTCAAATCATTCCGGAGTTTTCTGAAGAGGCCTCTAGAAGACTGAAATGGCTGTATCAGGTAACTGATAATCAGTTTGATGCCTCTCTTGTTGATGGTCTATGGTCTGCCTTTGAGAGATGGTCAGAAGGCAAAGTTCATGAACTTCAGAAGCAACTTAGCAGGGAGAAACGACTAAGAGTTCATGATGCATCTGAGAGGGCCTATGAGCAAAGGCAGAGAGTGCTGCACAAGGTTTGTGAACCCTTGAGAAGAGCCATGGCTCAACGACCATGTGTTGTCTCTGAATGTACCTCAAAAGATGCTGTGATGCTTTCAGCAGAGGTTGAAGAAGAAAGCTCTGATGGTATAGTCATTCTGGAAGATGCAGTTGATCATGAAGTTGACAAGCAAGGGCCAACTCAAGTTGATACTGTCATGTCTTCGGAAGCTGCAGCTGCTACTCCTACACAAGCACCAGAAGTTCCTACTTCTGCTCCAGCTCCAGAAGTTGCCATTCTTGCTGCTCGGATTGACAGGATTCAGGATGATCAGCAGAGGTTATTTCAGATGGTTGAGCAACAAGGACATGTTCAGAATGAGCAAAGCAAGCGAATTCAAGAGTCCTCAAGCAAAATGGAAGCAATCATGAAGTATTTAATGGACAACCTTCCTTCATCTTCCAAGCCTTGAATCCCCCACATCTATCATGCATGCATTTATTTGTCATGACTAAATTTAATTCATGTTGACTGTGTTAATTTTTCATTCTCTGATTCAATGCACCGTCCATTTAGTAACTCACATGCTTTTATGATTGATAAGTTTGATGCATGTTTTTCTGTTACTTTTTCTTCTTATAATCTCTGCAATACTTCTTCTTCATCACACCACAATTCACCTCATCCTTCATTCACTTCAAATCTTCCATAACTTCCAATTCAAGAATGACTACTGTCGATTTGATTTCTGGACTCAAGACTTTGGTATTCGACCAAGTCTTTCCATGGAGCGTCAATCTATCTTCTTCTCAGATCTCTCTCGCTCTTGAGCGGATTGAGACTCTTCTGAAATGGTGGCTCACTTCTCATCAAACTCACTGTCTTCAGAACCTTCAAGAAGTTCTGACTGACCTCCTCCGTCTGACCACTCGCCAGAAGGAAGTTGAAGATCAGCTCCAGTGCATTTGCGTGCTTCTGGAATATGAAGAAGATCACGATGAAGCGGATCAAGCAGCTGTCCAGGAGAATGTTGCCTTGAAGGAAGAACTGGCTACTCAGTTAGCCTCAATTGATCAGGACATTCGTCCCATCCACCTTCAACTTCTCTCCATGAAGAATTCTCGAGCTTTCCTATTTATCTAGGATTAGTCTTCTTCGTTCCTCTCGATCCTTTGTACTTCTTCTCCGTTCAGTAATAATAACATATCTTATTTGCATCACCTTCTTGTTATCGTTATTGTTGGTTTTGTTTTTCACCCTTTTTGCTTATGACAAAAAGGGGGACCCTTTTTGCTTATGACAAAAAGGGGGAGTACATAAAAATGGTGTTGATAAATTTTTTTTCTTATATATATATAAAACCAGTAGAGGAGAATAAGTATAATTACTTATAGCACATAGATATTGTCAAGCGTCTCAAATAAGGAATACATTTTGTTCATATACTGAACTAATCTTGCTTCTGACGCCTTATTCCAATTATATCTGGACAAGAATCTATGTTATTATGTGATATACGCTAAGTTCTGAACCATCACTTCTGATGAGTATACATCTCTTCAAGCGTCGTAAATTCTGATCACATAACCAGACTCCGAATCTAGACTATTCATCATCTCATCAAGTCATAGATTCAGGGGGAGTCAGGGGGAGACCCTAGCTCAGAATCAGGTGTCATCCCAGATTCAGAAAGAGCAATGCAAACCGTTACACAAGGATAAGTTTAATCTCTGATCCTTCCTTTCCTGTGTATTCAGTTTATTGTGTAAAAATTGTTCATCAAAATACTTGTTTTGTCATCATCAAAAAGGGGGAGATTGTAAGATCAAGGTTTAATCAGTGGTTGCATCTCTATGTTTTGATGATTACAATTAAGGTTTGTGATGATGAACAATTGTGGTACCCTAACGTTTGTCTTTTTAAGTTGTGACAAACAGGTTCTGAATCTGACCCAAGCCTATTCGTTCAGAAGAAGAAGAACCAAGGGTTACTAAAAAGAGAGCTCTTTAACCCACCATGTTCGTTCTGAACAGTGGCAAATACTTCAGAAGCTCTGAAGATGGAAGCTCTCAAGAAGTTCTGAAGAACTCAAGTCAGAAGTTCTGAAGACCAGATGTTCCAGTGGAACGGTCCAGAAGCAGAAGACTCAAGTTCTGAAGACCCAAGCTATTCTAGCTCTGACGATCAGAAGTTCTGAGGAACTTGTTCAGAAAGCAGAAGTTGCAAGGTCAGAAGAATCCAAGCTTCAATCTGACGATGATCAGAAGCTTCACCAATGTTCATCTGAAGCTCCTTGATCTCAAGTCAACCGGTGAAAGGACAGGTCGCTTTCACAGTACAATGTCGTACATGTCTCAGTCTGTCCGCCACCTACCTTGAAAGGTAGTAAAGTGAAAAGAAAGCAAAGTAAAAAGCAACATAACAGATAGTGAAATTGCAAAATATAAAGTCAATAAGTGTCTTTGATCATTACCCTGTGTAGGTGGAGGGGCTTGTAGAATAGCTTTGAGTCCTTTTGTCCATTGTGTCTTCTTTGGAGATCCATCTTTGACATGGTAAAACAGTCCAACTGAAGTTAGTCAATTAAGATATGCAGATTGATTTGTGAGATTTTATTTCAATATTGCTTTAGTTCTATAAATGGTTAAAAATTGGAAATGAAAATTGTAAAAGTAATGTAAGTGGGATTACACATGGTATAATGTATGGTACTGGTTAATTGGTTGTCAAGGTAGGTTTTTAAAAATTAAAAGAACCGAAATTCAATGAAAATAGAGTATATGATATAAGTCTTTCTATAGGAAATTTATGTTAAAGTGAATTAGAAGGGTTGAAATTGAATAACAGAAAACAAGTATTGACAAGTGGAAGATTGTTTTTTGTGGATGTGACAAGTTTCTTTTAATTAAGCACAAATACGAATGGTGGTGTAAAACTTATTTACACCGTCGGTGCATAGAAATTAATCTCATAATTTATTTGGTATGATTGTTATATATTAAATTCTGGTAGGATGAGTATTCTATTTATATTTATGAAAAACCAAAATTCAAAATATGGACACTTAGTTTTATTTTATTGTTAACTTAATATCTCATTGTAATATATTTGGAAAAAAAATAATATAACATGGTATTTTATAGATATTGTTTTGATACTTTGTTATTTGTTTTTCTTTATATTTTCGTATGAAATTATAATTAAATTAAATTAGAAAAAAAAATAGGAAAAAATAAGATGTGAGGTACAATTTAATTTATTATATTTTAATTGGATTAAGACATTTGAATCACATCATATTATGTTATAATAAAATATTTTGGAAAAAAAATGGCACCGTGCATAGCACGGGTTACTACCTAGTACAAATACATGAATGAATGTTGAGTCAGTTACAACAAATATGTTTTCTATTGGTACACATCATTTTAGGTATCACACTTTAATCTAGTTTAATATATCACAACAAACTTCTTTAGTATATAATGGTACAATATATAGTAAAAGTGAGTTAAAACTGACGTTGCGTGATTTAGACAATCACAAATTTATGAAAAAAAACTTATTAATGTAAGGAAATGTTGTAAAATCAAGTCGTAAAATCTCCTAATTTATTTGTCTTCATTCAATAACTAATCATGAAGGTAGAAACAATTATAAAATGAAACATCCAAACACACTCCCTAAAACTAATTTTATTTAGAAAACAAAGAAAAATCGCTTGACGCAATGCTAAGAATTTTCTTGGTTCACACCTGCTTTTGAAGTCATTACAACCTAAAGCAAACAAACTCATGTAATGTAATGTTTGTTCCATCAAAGGATTAATTGACTTTGACTTTTTGACCCGCCAAAATTGAATTATATAAAACTTGGTGACAAAACCAACAACTGTCAACTTTTCTGCGTGTGAATTCAACCATTGCATTGCAGAATACAAACCATGAATCCACCCTCTTCCTTTGCATATTAGCTCCATTTTTACAACACACAAAGAAAACCAGAAAAATACAAAATCCTCAGATGAAACTATTAATAATGTTTCACTTTTTACTCATTTTCTTCCTCATACTGAACCATGCACTTGCAAATTCTCAGTTTAACCTCCATGATGAAGAACATGCAATCCTACTGAAGATAAAACAACACCTTGATAATCCACCATTGCTCAGTCATTGGACCCCATCAAACACATCTCATTGCTCTTGGCCTGAGATCACTTGCACCAATGGTTCTGTCACTGGAATTTTTCTAGTTGACACCAACATCACTCAAACCATACCACCTTTCCTATGTGACCTCAAAAACCTCACACATGTTGATTTCAACAACAACTACATTGGTGGAGGGTTCCCAACATATATCTACAATTGTTCCAAGTTGGAGTACATTGACCTGTCAATGAACAACTTTAATGGAACCATTCCTAATGACATTAACCGCTTGTCGAATTTGCAGTATCTTAACCTCAGTTACACCAATTTCACCGGCGATATACCTGCGAGTGTTGGAATGTTGAAGGAACTGAGATATCTTGCTCTTCAAAATTGTCTGTTTAATGAAACCTTCCCTGATGAGATTGGAAACTTGTCCAATCTTGAAACCTTGGACTTGTCTTTGAACTTGTTCCTTCCTTCAAGATTGCCCACAAGCTGGACCCGGTTGAGGAAATTGAAGATCTTTTACATGTTTGTCTGCCAGCTGGTTGGGGAAATTCCTGAAAGAATTGGAGAGATGGTGGCTTTGGAGAAATTGGATATATCACAAAACAGTTTGAGTGGGCCAATTCCCAGTGGATTGTTCATGCTGAAGAATCTGAGTATAATGTTTCTTTACAGGAATAGTTTTTCTGGGGAGTTACCTGCAGTGGTGGAGGCATTAAACTTGACCATCATTGATCTTACAAATAACAATCTTTC
The DNA here is from genome assembly GCF_012489685.1 of Lotus japonicus. NCBI lineage: Eukaryota > Viridiplantae > Streptophyta > Magnoliopsida > Fabales > Fabaceae > Lotus > Lotus japonicus. Next base: position 68,162,113 of record NC_080042.1, read on the forward strand.
AGGGAAAATACCAGATGATTATGGGAATCTTCAAAAGTTGACTGGCTTGTCTTTATCTATAAATAACCTGTCAGGGGAGATACCACACAGCATAGGCCGCCTTCGTCTGATCGATTTTCGTGTCTTCATGAACAACTTGTCAGGTACTATTCCTCCTGATCTCGGTCGCTATTCAAAGCTTCGATCTTTTCATGTTGCAATAAACAATTTAAGGGGAAAGCTACCAGAGAATTTGTGCTATCATGGGGGGCTACGTAACTTAACTTGTTATGAAAACCATATGACTGGGGAGTTGCCAGAATCACTTGGAAATTGTAGTACCCTTCTGGATTTAAAAATTTACAGCAATGAGTTTTCTGGCACCATTCCTAGTGGTCTTTGGACTTATAATTTGATTAATTTCATGGTAAGCAACAACAAGTTCACTGGTGAGCTCCCTGAAAGATTGACTTCAAGTATTTCACGCGTTGAGATAAGCAACAATCAGTTTTATGGTAGAATTCCAAGGGGAGTATCTTCCTGGGAGAATGTGGTAGAGTTTGAAGCCAGTAATAACAACCTTAGTGGAAGTATTCCTCAAGAGCTAACAGCTCTTCCCAAGTTAACAAAGCTGTTTCTTGATCAGAACCAGCTCACAGGGCCACTTCCATCAGATATAATATCTTGGAAGTCCCTATCAGCTCTAAATTTGAGCCAAAACCAACTCTCTGGACAAATACCGGACGCAATTGGTCGGCTACCGGTCCTTAATCTGCTTGACCTTTCAGAAAATCAATTATCTGGCCAAATTCCTTCCGAACTTCGCAGACTCACAGATCTCGATCTATCCTCCAATCATCTGACAGGGAGGATTCCAACTGATTTTCAAAATTCTGCGTATGCTAGCAGCTTTTTGAACAATTCTGGCCTCTGTGCTGATACCCCAGTCATGAACCTTACCTTGTGCAATTCTGGTCCTCCAAGTTCAAGCAAGGACTCATCTACGCCTATTGCTTTGATAATAAGCCTGGTTGCAGTGGCTATCTTAATGGCTTTGCTGGCATCATTCTTGATTGTCAGATTTTGCAGAAAGAAAAAGAAAGGAAAGGACAACTCATGGAAGCTTATTTCCTTTCAAAGGCTGAGTTTCACTGAATCAGACATAGTGTCCTCATTGACTGAGCAAAATATTATTGGCCGTGGTGGATACGGTACGGTGCACCGCGTTGCTATTGATGGTTTAGGCTATGATGTTGCTGTGAAAAAGATTTGGGAAAACAAGAAGCTAGACCAGAATCTTGAGAGCTCATTCCACACTGAAGTTAAAATATTGAGCAACATTCGGCATAAAAACATTGTGAAGTTGTTGTGCTGTATCTCTAATGAGAATACATTGCTTCTTGTCTATGAGTTTGTCGAAAACCGTAGCCTTGACCGGTGGCTGCACAACAAGAGCAAGCCATCAGCTGTATCAGGTTCAGTCCATCATGTTGTCCTTGATTGGCCAAAGAGATTGCAAATAGCCACTGGGGTTGCCCATGGTTTGAGCTACATGCACCATGAATGCTCAACACCTGTTGTTCATAGAGATGTGAAAACAAGTAACATCCTTTTGGATGCTAGATTCAATGCAAAAGTTGCTGATTTTGGCCTAGCTAGGATGCTAATGAAGCCAGGGGAACTTGCCACCATGTCATCTGTGATTGGATCGTTTGGCTATATGGCTCCAGGTGAATGACATGACAATCTTTTTGTTTCCTTCTAACAATTACATTACTTATAGTTGAATTCTATGTCTATTTTTCCATTGTCATAAGTTTAATCTGGCTTTTTTTGTCATGCTTGAATTGCAGAATATGTTCAAACAACTAGAGTCAGTGAAAAAGTTGATGTCTTTAGCTTTGGGGTTGTCTTATTGGAATTGACAACCGGTAAAGAAGCTAACTATGGAGATGAGCACTCATCTCTTGCAGATTGGGCTACGCGGCACCTCCGGCTAGGAAGCAGTATTGAAGAACTGCTAGATAAAGGTATCATGGAATCCAGTTACTTGGATGGAATGTGTAAGGTTTTCAAACTTGGGGTCATGTGTACTGCAACAGTTCCTGATAGTAGACCTTCCATGAAGGAGGTGCTGCATGTATTGCTCCATTGTGGCGAACCTTTTGCTTTTGGAGAGATGAATATGGGTCATTATGATGCTGCTCCTCTTCTTAGAAATTCAAAAAGAGAGCACAAGTTGGATATTGATAATGATAGCTAGTTGGCTTCACGAATTTGGATTCTCTGCAGTCAGGGAATTTATAAATTCACGCAGTCAAGGAATCAGAGTCGATCAATCAAGGTTAGACGACTCAAATTGTAAGCTTATATCCGCCATCCGATCTTGAGGAAACATATGACCGACCAATCTTAATTGAACAGTTCAGATTCCTTAACTGTGTGAGTGTAGGATTGCTGTGAGTGTATGGAACCCAAATCCGAATTATAGAACTGTAGTCAGTGAAACACAGCCACAGGATTGCAGATTTAGAATATCAGTACTATAGAACTAGAACTGCATGGAAGATGATGCAACATAGATGTATTTTGTAAATTTTAATTGTATTTTTCTCCATAGTATACTTCATACTTTTTTTTGTGAAAAAGTTAAACAATATTGTGTATCATTTTTTAACCTTTTTTTTGAGAGATTATATGTAGAAAAAGACTAGATCATTCAAACATTACGTACTTGAAAGACAAATGTATAATGTTCACAGTCTTCAATTTTAATAATTTTAAATCTAAGGTAACCAAATCAAAGTAACATAGTTAATTCAATATCAAACTGATTGTATTATAAAAACAATATGCTATAGCAAAGCCAAAACAACATGACAATAGACAAAAGCTGGGTGCTTCCTCGAAGGTTTAACATATTCCAATCTTCACGCCATATGTGGGATTGTTCGTTGTTGCCTGATATTGACTGCATAAGTTATTATAAAGTATCTGTAGCACTAGTGTGAAAGAAATAAAAATAATTTGGGTTTGATGAGACACCATTCTAGAATACCATATAATATAGCAACCTTCATGTGTTCACCATCTCTTGGTCTAAGGTTCACAAGTGAATTCGTGAATCATGGTCAAAGTTTTGCGGTGGTGGATGCAGACTAATCTAAAGTTGCTGGCCACTTGTTTACTTTAGATTCATTTTATACTAGAAAAAGGAGGACATAACCAAGAAGTTTAGCAACTCCGCCTTAAAGCCTCAAACGTAAATTCAGAGGAAAGAAAGTGTCACCATTCACCAAGTTGGAAACCAAAATATGAAGTCATGAAAATGATAATGTTTGTTGCCCCATAAGTCTAATTTGGCGGATCTTATCATCATACAGATCAGTCATTTATTTGGACATATTCTGTTTTGGAAAAATCTTAAAAAATCTTATTGAAGAGTCTCAATCCATGGTCTCAAGCCCACAATAATTGGCATCAGATTCAAAAACCACTAGATTTCCATTTCTGAGGTGAAGTGATTCTAGAAGAAGCTGTTAATATTAATTTTTGTGATAGAAAAAGTGATTTTGTGAGAGTTAAGAGTAAATCCAAACATGCTGTAACACTTTGAAAGCAAGAAATGAAGCCAACCACTGTTAAATATTGAAGGCATGTTCAGTGTGTAAAAAGTAAAGTTGTTGCTTGTGGATAATGGATTTTCTTTTTAACTTGATTTTAAAGAAAAAGACAAAGGTAAATCGAAAGATACCAAACAGGTGAAATGTTTTCAAAACTATATAAATCTATTTTGGTCTCTTGAATCTTTGACTTTTCAGACTCAGGTAAGAGATGCTTTCATATGATTTCCAATTTTTCATACATTATCTCATCTCATCTTCATTGAATGAGAGTGTGTGTGAACAAGAAACAAGTTCCAGATGACCAAGTCTATGCAATCATGTGTAAAAATGCAAATGTTCTCTCTTCTCACCTTCTTCCTCTTTTTCACCTATGCAAACTCTCAGTCTCAGTCCCTTCTGTATAATCAAGAGCATACAGTTCTATTGAAGATAAAGAAATACCTGCAAAACCCATCATTCCTCAGTCACTGGACACCATCAAACTCTTCACACTGCTTTTGGCCAGAAATCACCTGCACCAATGGCTCAGTCACAGCACTGGCCATGACCAACACCAACATCATTCAAACATTACCACCTTTCCTATGTGACCTCACAAACCTCACATACATAGATTTTCAATGGAATTACATCCCTGGGGAGTTTCCAACTTCCCTCTACAACTGCTCCAAACTTGAGCACCTTGATCTCTCCCAGAACTACTTTGTTGGTAAGATTCCTGATGACATTGACCGCTTGTCTAGCCTACGTTTCCTCAGCCTTGGTGGCAACAACTTTTCTGGTGATATTCCTGTGAGCATTGGGAGGTTGAGGGAGCTAACAAATCTTCAACTGTATACGTGTCTTTTCAATGGTACTTTCCCTGCTGATATTGGTAACTTGTCCAACCTTGAGACCTTGTTGATGTTCTCAAACAGCATGCTCCCTCAAACAAAGTTGCCATCAAGCTTGACCAAGTTGAAAAAGTTGAAGGTCTTTCATATGGCTGACTCAAACTTGGTTGGGGAAATCCCTGAAACTATAGGAGAAATGGTGGCATTGGAGGAATTAGGTTTATCAAGAAACTATTTAAGTGGACAAATTCCAGATGGTTTGTTCACTCTGAAATATCTGAGCACACTTTCTCTTTACAAAAACAACCTTTCTGGGGAGATACCTGGAGTAGTTGAAGCATTCAACTTAACACTCCTTGATCTTTCACAGAATAATCTCACTGGGAAGATACCAGATGATCTGGGAAAGCTGAAAAATCTAACCTTCTTGAATTTGGCTATGAATCAATTATCTGGGGAGGTACCAGAAAGCATTGGTCATCTGCCAGCTCTAACTGATTTTGAAGTTTTTCTCAACAATTTATCAGGTGCTCTTCCTCTAGATTTCGGCCGGTTCTCGAAGCTTGAAACGTTTCAGGTTGCATCTAATAGTTTCACAGGAAGGCTGCCAGAGAACTTGTGCTACTACCAAAGGTTAGTTGGTTTAACTGCTTATGACAATAAACTGAGTGGGGAGTTGCCAGAGTCTTTAGGTAGTTGCAGTAGCCTGGAGTATCTGAGAGTTGAGAATAATGAGTTTTCTGGAAACATTCCTAGTGGTCTATGGACATCTATGAACTTGTCAACATTTATGATAAGCCAGAACAAGTTCACTGGGGGGCTTCCTGAAAGATTGCCTAGGAATCTTTCAAATCTGGTCATTAGTTATAATCAATTTTCTGGTAGAATTCCAGATGGAGTGTCTTCATGGAAGAAAGTGGTGGTGTTCAATGCTAGTCACAACCTATTCAATGGAAGCATTCCGCAAGAGCTAACATCTCTTCCCCACCTAACAACTCTTCTGCTTGATCATAACCAGTTTACTGGTCCACTTCCATCAGATATAATATCATGGAAGTCCCTAATAAATCTCAATTTGAGCCACAATCAAATCTCTGGTAAAATTCCTGATGCAATTGGTCAGTTACCTACCCTTAACATATTGGACTTGTCAGAAAACAAAATCTCTGGCCATATTCCACTTCAACTAGCCCTTAAGAGACTCACAAATCTCAATCTGTCATCCAATCATTTGATGGGGAGGATTCCAAGTGAATTTGAAAACCTTGTCTATGACAGAAGTTTTTTGAATAATTCTGGTCTTTGTGCGAGTACCCCAGTACTAAATCTTGCCTTGTGCAATTCTGGCCCTAAAAGGGTGAGGAGTGGCTCATCTGTGCCTCGCTCTATGATCATATGTGTGGTGGTATTAGCCTCCTTACTGGTTTTCTTGTCATCATTCATGATGATCAGAATTTACAGAAAAAGAAAGCAAGACCTGAAAAGGTCTTGGAAGCTCACTTCCTTTCAGAGGCTGAGTTTCTCAAAATCAAACATTGTGTCATCAATGAAAGAACATAATATCATTGGCAGTGGTGGGTTTGGTGCAGTATACCGCGTTGCTGTCGATGGTTTAGGCTATGTAGCCGTGAAAAAGATATATAGTAGCAGAAAACTAGAGCAGAAGCTTGTGAATTCATTTCTCGCGGAAGTTGAAATCCTGAGCAATATTCGTCATAACAATATTGTGAAGTTGCAGTGCTGTATCTCCAGTGAGGAATCTCTGCTCCTTGTCTACGACTATCTAGAAAATCTTAGCCTCGATAGGTGGCTGCACAAGAAAAGTAAACCACCAACTGTGTCAGGTTCAGTCCAAAATAACATCATTGATTGGCCAAGAAGATTGCATATAGCCATTGGAGTTGCGCAAGGTTTGTGCTACATGCATCATGATTGCTCACCGCCAGTTGTTCATCGTGATTTGAAACCAAGTAACATTCTGTTGGATTCTCAATTCAATGCAAAAGTTGCTGATTTTGGTCTTGCCATGATGTTGGTCAAGCCAGAAGAACTTGCTACCATGTCAGCTGTGGCCGGCACATTTGGCTATATTGCTCCAGGTAAAAAAAAAAAAACAAGTAACAAATATATTGCTGAAGATAAGTTTTATATTTCCTTTTCCTTTTGCGAAAAATTCAGTCTTAATGTTTATTTCATACATGAATTGCAGAATATGCTCTAACAATACGAGTCAATGAGAAGATAGATGTCTACAGCTTTGGGGTTATCCTACTTGAACTAACAACTGGAAAAGAAGCTAATCATGGAGATGAATACTCATCTCTTGCTGAATGGGCACGGCGCCACATTCAGATAGGAAGCAATATAGAAGATCTTCTAGTTGAAGAAATTGCGGAACCTAGTTACTTGGATGAAATGTGTAGCATCTTCAAACTTGGGGTCATGTGCACTGCAACACTGCCAGGTAGCAGACCTTCCATGAAGGAGGTCTTGAAGGTATTGCTCAGCTACAGCGATCCGCGTGCCAATGGAGAGAAGAAAGTTGGTTTCTATGATGTTGTTCCACTTCTTCAGAATCCAAAATGGGAAAAGAAGGTGGAATATTGATGATGATAGCTTAGTATTTTGCATCTCATTTTGGGCATCTTATCTGATCAAAATGCAGAAAGGTGACAGATGAAACAAAAGGGCTAGTCTTGAAGTCATAATTAGAGAAAATGGAGCTCATGATTCAGTAACATTGTAACTACTAGAAGAGAACATAAACAGGCTCACATAAGCTGTAGTTGGAGTAGAGGATTATTAATAATTAAAGTGCTTTGCAAATTGCAAAAGGCAATTATGCTCAATTGTATTGAAGAGATCACTTTTTCTTCTTCTTTTCTTTTTCTAATGTAAAAAGTTTTTGGGTTTTCATTCCATTGCCTCCCAAACATAAACTAAGACAGATGAAGAACAGATTCAACTATATCCATTGATGAGCATAATTGGGCTTTAATTGAAGGGGAGAGGAGAAACAAGAAAACACTCACTGTTTCTTAATTTGTCAGTTAGTCTTTCCAATAACAACACAATCATGGCTAAGTAGTCCATTTTGTAGTTAATGCAATTCTTTCTACCCAAAACTTACATCTTTCTAATTGCTATAATTGATTTTAAAACCTAAATTGATTTGTAAAAGCTAAACTAATCTCTCCGTGGTAAACACAAACTTCACAAGGAATGAAGTACAAAATTGCAAACATGTTTCCTATCAGTTGTATGGTGAGCAGTGAGCTACTACAAGGCCTATATTGCCTCGCATCAGAAGGTTTAGCATGACTTAAAAAATTAGGAAGTTATAATCATTGATATCAATGTTGGCAATTTTAAAACGAGTAGTTGATTCAAATGGTGCGTCCTTAATTCTCATTGTTATAGAAAGAAAGAAAAAACCGACTGTGAGAGCTAGCGGAAGTTGATATCCACACCATGAAGTGAATTGTCTCCCATAATCCCATTGAGAATTCATGTGCTAAGACAAAAAAAGAATGTTGCTAAATTTTGTCTTCAACTTTCCCATACCAAATGGGGGCAAAGGACAATTAGCACACCCGGGTTCATATAAAATATGGTAACTTTGCTAGTTCATTTTCATTTATTTATTTTTGTCACAAACAAGGTGATCTGGAAGTGGCGATCACTCCTGAAATTATCAGCTCTGATGAGTTCAGACATATATAAGGTATGCATATCATAATAAAGAAAGTTAACTCTTCATTGATAACTCACTTAAAATCTTTCAATTTTGTCTTATTTGATTTATTATAGTTTGGAACATATTACATTGGCAAAAGCATGACTACTCAAAAGCTTACATGATACATCTCCTCTTTATTCTTCCTTAACGTGGGAGAGTGAGACAAACACTATAACCTAATGATGCCCCCAGCATTAGCCAAGAAGCAACAAGGTTCCAGCCAGAACACAATGACCTGGTCCGCGCTCTAGTCAAAAGCTCTATAAGGCCGGAAACTCAGGCTTTGCTGCATCTATCTGTTGATCTATTAGGTGTACAAAAATTTGAAACTAGTATTACACTTGTTTACCTCAGCATCACCCACATCTTCAAGAATCCTCCATTGCTAAATACTGGGAGTGAGAAGCAGCTAGGAGGGCTGCTCCAATTCCAGAGCCATCATTAGAATGCTCAATGCCAATTGTCTCAGCTCCGTCATCTCCCAATAACTCCTTTATTGTGCTCTCCAAGCATGTCCGGAATTTATTGTAGTGCTCAAACAATCCTCCATCCAATGATATCACTGTTTTTTGTTTCTTACCAGCATTTACTGTGTCTCGTCCTATTTTCTTGAGAATGCTAAAATTACCAGCAGCAGCAACGCGGGCAGCACGGATAGCAATAATATCACAGAGTTTCACTACAATCTTCCTCATTTTTAGGGATGTATTATCAATCTGACAAAAAGAAACGAAATGAGACAAATCATGTCATTTGTCCTAAATCTGTATGAATTTATTTCAAGACCAAATATCACAATCGACAGCTTCACTAAAACTACCTGGCTTCTGTATATTATAATTCAATAAAAAACAATTAAGAAGATGATATAATTGTGAGAGTCAACTATCATAATTGTATTCAACATAGTAAATAACATGCATACCTCTAATACATCCTTCAATTTATTGCCAACCACCTTCAAATCTGACGATGTATCATGATGCATAGCAGATATGTCAGGCGTCCTATACATCCCATTGAAAAGATATAAAAAATTAATGAGAGTCTGGCTTATAATACAGATATGTACTTGTACCAAAAAATATTAATGCAGATATGTACAACTCAAAAGCAAGGCAACACTGATATGGGTGAAATAGGTTCTATGCTTGCTTGGTAAGAAAATAGATATTAAGAAAAGAATCAGGGGAGATAACCATTCTTATCCAGACGTCACAATATTTTTCATCCGAATTTTGAATGAACTAAATAATTCAAGTCTAAACATATATTCTTACGGTTCACCCGTATTTATCTAAGGATTACATTGTCATTCTTTAGCTTTCACCTATAACAAACGAGGGAGATGAAAAATTGTTGGAGCATATCATTTCCGACATCTTTTATACCCGGCATTTGAAAACCATAAAATCCATTTTCCTTCTTTCTCTAATATCCACTTTTCTTTACTACCACCAACTACGCTCTGACAAAGGCAATGTCTGATAACTCAATTGGATATTGTAGAGTTCTTATGCTGATAACAAGTCTTGTAATGAAAGAAAAGAATGCTGAACAAATGTGTCAATGGTGTGTAACGACCAATTACAAACACCAATAATTCTTACGTCAAGCAATCCTGAGAAATGAGTCAGAGAAAGGGGATTAAAAATTCTTATAAAGTAAATTGATGATACTATGATGGCACATGCAAAGAATGATCAGCAGAGTGTAAAATTAGGAGAAACTGAGAGACAATATAAGATTTAATTCGTCTGTCTAAACTACACAACGGGGGTCATTATATATATTACAGGCACAAAAAATACAACCTATCATAGAAATATCCTATTTCCCTACTTACATGATCACTTCCCCAATTACACGATTAGGTTACCTAATATCCATAAATAAAATATATCCCACTTCTTTACAAGATATCTAACAAAGAGCATGCATCCTAGCTTGCTTAACTTAATAATTGGAGCAATTATAAGCAGGCTAGCATTTCCGAGTCATTGTTGGCAAGGTAGATATACCAAAAGTTCCAAAAGAAGGTCAGATAGCAATTAAACAAGTACAATCGACTAAAATTAGTGAACGTTATCATACCTAAGTATGAAAGGAATTCTCAACTTGCGAGGAACTGTATCTCCAAAGAAGTCAGCTTCTTCGGCCATCCTGAATAATACTCTCCTTACAATGTCCCCCAAATACATACCAGAAATCATCTTCTCGAAAATCTGCAAATAATAGTGGATGAATATTATAGATGCACATCAGTCATTTAAACTAATGAAAGATAACTTACCTGTTCTCCGGGGTTTAAGCTCTCTGCATCTAGAGCTCGGTCATATTCTGTTAGGGGAAGATATGACGAACAGAAATTACCCCACTCCATGTTTATAACCTACAAAATTGATAAGAAATCAGCTTGCTTTGACGGAAAATTAATCATTACCTGCCTCGAAGGATCATGGTTATCACAGTTCTATCACACAAGAAAATAAATGTCATAAATATTCATAACCAAATTACCATGTCTCCTGATTTAGGTAGAGAACCCTGCAATTTTGGAATTGCATTTGCACGCTCGACGTATGCTGCATTTGTTCCAGTACCAAGAATCACTCCAGCAATGACATCCTGATTGCTGAATCTACCTCTAGCTAAGGTTCCAACAGCATCATTAATCTATAGGACATCATCTAGTTAGGATTCAGTTCCAGATTAATTAATTAAGCAAGAAATAAAAAAAATGAAACATTAACTCATTCATCCAAATTTTCTGTCAGATACAAAATTACATTCTCAAAGCATGGCTTTAAGGGGAAGAAAAAAAGGAAAGGAAGGTGGGACTGACTAGAGCTGCAACACGCATATCCAGGCCAGTTTTTTTCATGGCCTTGGTTAGCTCACCCACCACATCTTCTCCGACCTACAAACAACCAAACAGAATTCAAAGAGGAGTAACCATCAGAATACCATGTTCAATTAATGGGTAGCTAAATAATGAATTGAAAACTAGTAGACCTGTAGAAGAGAGTTCCCTCTTTGAAAAGAGTTCATACAATACACACGCGAACCACTAAAGGTTAGCATAGTAAGTTCTTGACTCACAAAACTTAAAGCAACAACAAAAGGAATATGGTAGTGTATGCCCTGACTGAGACAGAATACTCATGAATGAATCTGAATTACACACCAGAATCATGATCAACACAAATGACAACAGGAAAGAATGGTAATGCAAATGAGATATAATACAACAGAATCAAGGTATCAATAGTTACCACATCCTCAATTCTGAAACCCTTAGTCCACTTTATTAGAGTCCCAGATGCAATAGATGTTTGCCTAACTGGAAACGAGAAGGTAAAACCCAATTCTCTTTGTTTGCCAGGGGGAGGATGGAACTCTTCAGGTTCAGAACTAATAAACTTGGCAAGAGATGTTGCTATAAAATCAAATAACTCCTGTAATGACATAATAAACATCTTTCAGAGTGCAGTAGGCCCTAAGCAAGCTCAATCCTCAATGCTTTGATAGATTTCACAGGACGACTTACATGTGAAGAACCAGTCATCAAATGAGGAGGAATTGAAACCTCTTCAGAGTGTAGGCTAACAACGCCTTTCTCTTTTCCACCTAACTGCACACGAAGGACACGGAAGTTGGTGCCACCAAGGTCCAATGCATAAAAGAATCCTTTCTCATCCCTATAAATAATGCAACAAAACAAACAAAAAAATAACCATAAGAAACCTTAAGAACTACTAGTTCAAAGGACAGCATACTAATTTATTGATTTCTTATCAATTAAATTACTAAGATTCACTTAATATTCCAAAAAATTCTTTCACAATCTTGTCTTTGGACTTAGAGTCTTCAGAACATAACATAAAATGATTCAGGAGTGAATTTTTATCATCTAGTGAAACTGAAACACTAAAAAGAGGATGTTATTATCACAACAACTGATCCACAAAGAATTTTTGGAAGGTGAGGAAAACCCCAAACAAACAAAAAAACATATGGTTATCCAGCCAGCAATGAAGATAATCAGAAAAGTCAGCTAGGAAATTCACAAAGCACTTTAAAAAAAAAGGACCAATTTTGCAGGGTACAAGAAAAACATAAAAGTCTTATCATCAAGTGTTTGATAGAAAATTATGGACTTTTTAGAAGATGGTGACTGAACAACCATCCAATCACAAAACAAAGACAGATAGAGTGATAGTGATATTGGAAGTTAAGTAAGCAAGTTAAGGAGCAAAGAGAGGAACCCAGATGGGAGATTGTCAACATAGGAGATCAACATCTTGAGCTTGCTACCACCTTCAGATGCAAGACCAGCATGCATCTCAACCTCCATAGCATCAGCAATCTTCCTCAGCTTCCCAATTGGGCTACTACACTGTTCCTCAAACTCCTTCACCATAGCCTCCACCGGACCCCACTTCCCTGAGCTCTTCTTTCGGTGGTGCACCACTGCGGCAGCAGCAGCAGCTGCACACACGGCGGCGGCGCACACCACTGCAGCTCCAACAGCAACCTTCCCCATCACTCACTACTGAGTCAGTCACTCGGTGAAACAACGAAAAGCTTGAAAAAAGACAGGAACTTTTGGCTCAGTGGAGGAAAAGCTGAAGTGGGTCGAGGTGAATGTTAATCGGAAACCTCTCTTGGATTCGGAAACTCCCAAGATTCATGTTCTTATTCATGCGTCATTCTCAAAAAATGTTAAAGAAAGAAACCACTGATACGGAAGAAATATTAAAAAAATAGAAAATAGTCAAAAAAATAAAAATTGAAAGTATGAAATAGTCAACATTAGTGCATCAAAAATTGGATTTGATTTGTATTCACAAATGTAAAGAGTTCGTGTGTTTTCAAATGATAATTTAAGTGGTAAGACTTAGGAAACATGTGAGTCGGGATAGAGGAGGTCCCGTGATCAATTTCTGAATTGTGCAATTTATATTTCCGATATAAAAAAAACAAATCTAAAGAGTTTCACACGTGTATCAAATAATATCTATTCATTTTTATTTTAAATATTTTTAAATTTAAATTTATTTAAAACACATTAATCTGATGAACTTTAATTGTTTAACTGTTTATAAATAGCATCGGCGTCTCGACTGATAGTATAAGTGGTAAAAGTTATGATTATGTAAGTTGGGTGAGGAGCATGCACTTTATCTTTTCAATATAAAAAAAAATAACATCAATTTTTTACCTTGTTTGTTATTGAGTTTATCTGTTTGGATGTTCAAGTGTAGTGTTCTTGCACGTTAATTTTCCACTTGTAAAAAAACTATAAAAAATTATTGTGTTTGAATATCTGACACATTTATTCATATATATTGACTAATTCAGAAAAAAAACAAAAAAGTAATTATTCATAAATAGTGTAAATAACGTCATTGGACAACAACTAAAATTGTAAAAACTATTTTATATTGGAATTTTAGCGGGAAGGGGATTAATTCGACTTATTGAGTTATTTCTTTGTAGGAAAAACTACACATATTTAACCATTTTCTTGGAAATAGTGATGTGACCAAGAAAAGAAAAGCAAGTACAGAATTCGTGTTAGGTTGGATAGTGATTAGTGATCAATAATATTATACAACTAGCTAGATGTGTCTTTGGTAGATTTAACTATGTAAGGTTCATTGTTGATTGAATGATTGTTCAGTTCAATCCAATGAATCTAATAATTCAACCTAAGTTAAACTAATTCACTTATTGTTTTCAGTTACCACTTGAATTAACAAACCAATTCAATTATTTTAAAGGGTTAAATATCATATTAGTTTAAGTATTTGCAAGCAAATTTAATTTTTATTTTGGGTCCTCGCTTTGATAAGAATGATAATTGATATGAGAACGCTAACATAACATGGTTGTATCCATACCATATATAATTAAATTTTATTTCCACATGAAATGTCACATGGTTTAATTTTATTCTATATTTTAACATATCCTCTCACAATAGTTCGCTTGAGCTTGAAGCGTGAATAAGACAAGGAGTTGTGCAAGAGAGCAGGGACGGATGCAGGTTAATACTCATGGGGTCAAATGCCCCACATGATTTTGACAAAAATATACAAATGGTATAGTAGAGTTTCAAGATAATAAGTATTATGTTGCCTACACATAGAAAATGCCCCCCGAGAGTAGAAAATGCATTCATACAATGATGTATTTTCAAATTTCTAATAGTAATATGTTACTTATTTTATGTTACAAATTTATATGTGAATATTGTCCCCACAACAATAAGTTTCTGGATCCGTCACTACAAGAGAGGATCCAAATTCTCATTTTCACGCCAATATTGCGAAGAAAAATGATAGCTACTCCAGTACAACTTACATGCCAATTTCCTTTCCATGCTTGTGCCAAACACATTAGGTCCCAATATTAATAATGTTGCTTTCACACCCTTCTTCGGGGTGGAAAGAGATGGAAGGATGAGAGAAATAACAAAAGATGAAAAGTGTGAGATGTGATAGATGATAAAATAAGAAAGATGAAAATAAAAATGAGCGAAAATGATATGTATAAAAAATGAGGTGTGAACATATCATTGTTGGCCTCAATATTCCTGTAATGTCATTTTACATCCGGTTGTTTTTCTTTCCACTGAAAATCATACGAAACAAACACACTGTTAAGCTTTTGGGATAATATAAGAGTCAAAATGAAAAGTGTGAATTATATTATTCTTATATATTTCCCCTAATTCTGATAAAATATATCCTCTCTTGAAAATGGTCAGGTGTGTGTATTAACTATTAACATTCATTGTTTTCATTGATAGTACTTAAGTTGATGCCAAAATACCATCAGCTTCTGCCACATTACGTCCCTGATCAAACGATATCACGTGATTATCACGTGTCAAATGGTCCACAATTTGTTTTGGGCTTTCGTTAAAATGGATGGCCTTATCATTCTCTCTATTTTTTTTGTAAGGCATTATCATTCTCTGAGGTTACTTTTATACGTATTTCTTTTTTATATTAATCCACTCTAATATTATTTTCAATTCAAAAAGGATCAGGTTGTGTGAGTAAATAATATAAATGGTGTATAAAAATCAATTCCATCATCATTTCTGACTTTCTGTACATATATAACTTCACACCATATTTGCCTCTCTTTTTTTTTGGACAAATTCTGTGTTTTGTAGCATGTTTGCCAATCCATTGTGTTTGAACTTAAAGGAGAATCTAAAATAAAAGCAGATAAGGTGAGTATTGAGCAGCAGGTGGTGGCCACCATTGAATGAGTCAGCTTGGAATTTTGATACCAAATCCATGAAAGGGTTTGCTCATTTCAAGGCTCCAAGTTGGAGGCCAACAAGGTTGAAAAGGAAGAAGTTGATGCTGACTTTTGTATTTCAGTGTGCGCGCGCCCAACTTCCCTAAAAAACTATGGAAAATGTTCTGTAAAGGTGTGTGTAAACCTGCCCCAATTTTCTGTGATGTAATATCCCATAAGAAAGAGGAAAAAATTTGCATGATATAAGATATGCATGTGTGGGATGTCATCATTATTACTGGCTACTTAAAAAATGGAAGTGAAAAATATACACATTTGCAAGGCTTAAATACTCTAAAAGTCCCTATAATTGTAAAGGGAATCAATCCTGGTCCTTAAAATTTTTTTGCATCAAATGTAGTCCCCAAAATTTTTTTTTTTAATCCAATTGGCTCCAAAGTGTGTCTATTGCTTATGTGTCAATTTTTTTTTTGCCACTAAGCATTTCCACGTGGCTTTAAGCCTAATTAAAACCTAAATGAACCTCTCATCAAAATTAAATACATAATCTTCATCTTCATCATTCTTCAATCCTCAAAACAAAACAAGAATCAGAAAAATCCAGAGAAAAAAAGCAAGTACTCCCTCACAGAAACAGATTAGCAAAAGCTCAAAATAAAAACCCATCTTAGGCAACTCCTGTATCCTTCACGAGCCCAACAACCTTCACACTATATCTCCTCTAACAGGAATTTTCAGCAGCCAATCATAGGATTAGGAAGCAATAGATTTCAAGCCACCGGATTCATGGTCCATTCATAAATAGAATAAAGGAAGCCTTTAAACAAACCTTGTCCATCTTTGGCATCCTGCTGCAACCCAGAATTTAAGAAGAACCCAGGAGATTCCAGAAAGCAAAGCCGAGAAACTGAACAAGAGAACGAAGAGGAACTTGAAACTGACGCCTCCAAAACCCACTCGCCGGAGAAGACGGCAGTGGCGGCGCCGGAGTTGACGGCGGCCGATCATCAAATTGATTTAGGGGTTTTGAAGCTGGCTTCAAGGGGAGTCTAGTCGTGATGTTGGTTTCACCTTTGGCTCAACCATCTCGCCGGAAAATATGAGAGAAATTGACGTCGTCGTGGTGGTTCAGTCTCTAATTCTCGTCGCTTTCTCTCGTCGTACTTCTCTGCTCCTTCGTCCATGGGGCTTGTGGATGAAGCTCGTCGGAACAGAGGAGGCTACGATGGTGGTGTGGCCGGTGGTGGCTCTGTTTCGTTCTTGCCGAAGACAGGGGGAGAAGAAGGAATATGCTTGAGTGGTGGTTGTCACGTTGGGGAGAGGAAGAAGTAGCATGGTGGTATGGTGGTGTGGGTACTGCACCAGAAAAGGGAAGACAAGAAGGAGGTCGGTCGTGTGTGATGAAAAGAGATGACAAATTAGGGTTTTAATTTGGGTTTAATTTTAATTTTTTTAAATCATTTACACATATGCATTAAAAATAAAAAAAGTAATCCACCTGGAAATACAGATTGGACAAAATTCATGCCACATCATGCTCAAACACACTTTGGAGCCAATTGGATTAAAAAAATAAATTTAAGGACTACATTTGATGCAAAAAAAATTTAGGGACCAGGATTGATTCCCTTTACAATTATAGGGACCTTTGGAGTATTTAAGCCCATTTGCAATAAAGGTTTAAATATGTTGGAGGTCCCTGTAATATTAGTGTCTTTTGGTTTAGGCCCTTATAAAAAAAAATTCTTAGGAAAAAGCCCTTAAAGGCATAATAATAGGGTGGTTTTAGTCTCTGACGTTAACTTCCGTTAAATGAGGATTGCAACTCCAAACTTGTAGCACAATGGGCAAAATGTAATATATGTCTCATTTGAACTCGCAAAAAAATTTAAAAACTCCATAATCGTGATTCAAACACCATACATGGAGGATCATACACAAAGTTCATATCATTGAGCCACTGGCTCATTTTGTTATGCATGCGCACAACAGTATATATTATATTATGTAAAAAAACAAAAGGAACGAGAATTTAACCCCACTTAAATCATAAAAAAAACTATTATTTTGTTCTTTCAATCTATATACTCATGAGTACTTAAAAAAGTCAATATATAAACTCTAATAAATTTGCAAGATTTAACTTTTTTTACATTTTCAAGTTTTGTAAATTTATTTTTTCTTTACATTTTATATTTTATTTTGTTTTAAATTTGTACATTGTTTAAGAGCCTAAAATGGAATTTTTAGAACTACCACATCAGATTTATTTAGCATTATCACTTTATTTTTAAATATATATTCAGTTTTTCGCTAAAGTTATTAAGCACTAGCTTAGTGGTTAGAGGCAGAGCTTCCCCCATGAACCTCTTTGTTTTGTGCTCAAATCATGCTTGAGATTTTTTAAAAATTTTCGATTAACTTCAGTTTAAATGAGTTATTTATTAAATTTTGCACATTTATTGACGATGTAGCCTAGTGATAAGGATGTTGCTCATTATGCTCTAGGTTCGGGGTTCGAATCCCCCATTTTTCCACGTCAGCACCTTGTGGTTCCATGTCAGCTCCGTCTGCTAACTCATATTTTTTTAACGGAAGTTAACGGCATGGACTAAAACCATCATATTATTATGTCTTTAAGGGTTTTTTCCAAAGAAAAGTTTTTACAAGAGTTTAAACCAAAAGACACCAATATTACAAGGACCTCTAATATACTTAAGCCAAAAAATATATGAAAAAACAAGTGTACACATGTCAAAATATGTTTTAAAAAAAACACAGGTTAATTGAATATTAAAAATCAAATTTTCATTTAAAAGATTTGACACAAATCTTTATGCTTTTATTTCTTTCAAAAAATAAAAATAAAAGCAATATTTTCATAATCGGATCGTTCATTGAACCGGTTAAAATACCGATTCAAGGTCTAATAGTCGAACCATTGATATATATATATATATAGGGAGCATATCAGGTGAGAGGAGTGATTTAAAATGAGAGATGAGATGAATAATTAATAACCCTTGGATCAAAATAAAGGGTTCAGATTAATTCTCACTTTTAAGTTCTCACGTGACCACCTCTCTCTTCAATTCATTCTTTTCGCACATACGCACACCATCGTTCGTTATCTCCCTCTCCCTCCCCGTCTTCCAATCCTGCATCAGATTCAAGTCTGTTCTTCCCTTTCCCTCTATTGCTGACGAATATGGGTTGGTTCTGTGTTTATTCGAGTTTCTTCTAGTTGTTGGAAGCAAAGGCAAACGCGGTTTTCGTGTTCACTTCAGTTCAATTCAATCTGAAAACCCTAAAGCTTTAGGTGGTCGAAGATGGAGGTGGTGGAACCCGTAGAGCCACAGTAGAAGGATGGATTTAATTCTTGCTTCCTTCTAAAGTTGTCAATAAATACATGAGCATCAGAATCTTTAATTAAAGTCTTTAAATCTCTTGAGTAATTTTGAAGATCTCTTTGTGTGCATCCAACATTTTGATAACCCCCAAATTGCTCTTTCAACAAGTGGTAAGTTTTCGAAGGTCCAATATTTGCTCTATTATATGCACGCAATAAACTCTTGTGCACAGGATTCACTTTTCTTGCTGATCGTAAAAATTGTCTCTTCATAAGTGAAGCAAGTGCATGTGTATGACTTTCATGAAATTTATTAAGTTCATATTTACCTTCCTCTACCAGTTTGAAAACAGCTCTTGCATAGCATCCTTCTCTTGTTAGACTCCTTCTTCTAGCCTTAAGCTTAACTGTGGATTCACTTTGCACCACACTTTCTGTCCTATTTGGTAGGTAACCTTCTTTTGAGCAAACAAAATACTTCCAACGCTTCACGCCAGTTTTGTCTTTAGTTTCAGATGAGCAACGAACACTAAATCCAGCATTATGTGCATACCTTTTGTAAAACTCTTCACCTTCTTCTAATGTATTGAATTGTTGTCCAACCTTCGGCTTTAATTCTTCAGCACAAGTTGGCACCCATTCGTTTTCCTAAAAAACATTACCATACAAGAAAAAAGAACTTAATTACACAAAACTGAATATAGTAACATAGTGTAGAGAGCTTTGTACCTCTTCAATTGAGTTGTTGAGGGCAGAATCCATCCTTAATGGTGATACAATTCTACTCATTCCTGTATATAGCAATGTCGCCTAATTAGCTCATTGTACTTACCAATTAAAATTGAGAAAATAATAACTAATTCAGAACAAGTGGGATGAGATTATTCAAAAAGGGCATATACGTAGGATGCATTACAAAGATAAGAGTCAATTGAAATATATAAAATGCATACAGTGGGAACATTTTCAGCCAAGAAACAGTCAATTTTGGAAGCATTAATGTAACTTAATACCCTTTTACTCAGATTTTGCAATGCGAAGCAATGAAGTTCAGTGGAAGATGTTAAAAAATCGAAAGGGGGAAACCTGGGAATAAAATTTGATCATCACTCGAAAGGACGGTGGAGCGAAATAGAGCCTTGGTCCTCTGAAACGCTGCGGGGGTGGAGTGGGCAGAAGTGTCGTCGTGGCCGAGGACGGAAGGAGACGTTGCCCGACGGCGAGAGAATGAAGTGAAATCGTCGGAGAAGAAGGCAGTGACGGGTCGTGTAATTCTGCCCGGCGGCGGAGAAGATGAAGTGAACTCACGAGTCGTGTTTCTGGGGAGAGAACGAACGATGGTATGCGTATGTGCGAAAAGAATGAATTGAAGAGAGAGGTGGTCACGTGAGAACTTAAAAGTGAGAATTAATCTGAAACCTTTATTTTGATCCAAGGGTTATTAATTATTCCTCTCATCTCTCATTATAAACCACTCCTCTCACTTGATATGCTCCCTATATATATATATATTGAAAGGTACACACAAGATCTTTAACTTCAATAGGTAAAGAATTTTTAAATTTTTAACATTCAATTTTCAGAACATAGGTGCACATTGTAAGATTGTCTCTATACATGGAACCATAGAGAAAAAAAGAACATGAAATAGCTTAACTAGTTCATACCGATACGATTTTTAACTAGTTCTTGCCGATTTTAGAAAAGTTCTCACAAGTTCTTTGTCAGACCGTTTATATAATTAGACTGAATTGACCAAAATCCTAGTTCCCGATCGAACCAGCCGATATGGTCTTCATCCACCACCTCACAAGTAGAGCACAATAGCAAAACCTTCTCCTTTGCACAATCCCATCACTCATAGTGCTCATAGACTTAAGCTTGCTTCCTCTTCCCATGGAACGACCTTCGTATGATGTAATGGATAAAGGTAGAGGGTGAGAAGGTGGAAAATCACGATAAAAGGGGTTGGGCGTGCCTTCCTCCTCCTACGGAACGGCCTTCGCTGCATGTGATGCATAGAGGTCGAGGGTGAGAAGGTGAAAAGTCACGATGAAAGGGGTTAGGGAACACCATTTCTCAATAGCCTTCGATGTTTCTCCCCCTCTCTACTTCGTGATTGATTTAGGGTTTGGGAGTGGCTAGTGAAACTTCTCACATGTTTCATGCTTGATCTTTAAATTAATCCCACTAGTTAATCACATTTTCCTAAATAATTCAATGGCATCTATGTGGCACCCGTGTTGGCATTCACGTCAACTAATGAGAGCCACGCATGCTTTCTCCGTTACATTCTAGACGTTCCTCAAACAGAATGAACCAATTTTCATTTGTCAAAATCACTCATTTTAAACATTGGGGTTCGTTCACATGACAAAAATTTCTATGACCAAAATCACTAATTTTAAACATCAGGGACCCAAATCGTAGAATCGCGACGAATGAGTGACCAAAAGTGCAATAAAGTCAAACATATTTAATCTTATTAGAAAATCAAAGTTTACCTCCCATTCAACAAAAGTTTACATCTCATCATTATTCCTTAACGTGGGAGAGACAAAATGTAACCTAAATAATGCCCCTAACAAACAAATGTTGGATAGACCCTGATACTATTTGGGTAAAGCTAGCTTAAGGGTCCTCTAGTCAATGTGAGACTTCCCAACACAATTAACCAATAAGCAGCAAAGCTGAGGCAAGAACACAATGACTTGATCCGCACTTCAGTTAGAAGCTCTGTACAGGCAACTAAGGCTTTGTTGCTTCAATATGTTGATCTCATAGGTATACAAAATATTGAAACTAGTATTACACTTGTTTACCTTAGAAGACTTTGTTGCCTTAATCCGTTGATTTATTAGGTATACAAAAAATTGAAACTAGTATTTCACTTGTTTACCTTGGCATTAGCCACATCTTCACGACTCCTCCATTCCTAAATAATGGGAATGAGAAGCAGCTAGGAGCGCTGCTCCAATTCCAGAACCATTATCAGAATGCTCAATGGCGATTGTCTCAGCTACCTCATCTCGCAACAACTCCTTTAGGGTACTCTCCAAGCATGTTCTGAATTTAGTGTATTGTACAAACACTCCTCCATCCAATGATATCACTGATTTTTGTTTCTCACCAACCTTTTTAGTGTCTCGTCCTATTTTCTTCAGAATGCCTAAAATACCAGAAGCAGCAAGGCGAGCCCCCCGATTAGCAACAATATCACAGAGTTCCACAACAATCTTCCTCATTTTTAGGGATGTGCCATGGATCTGACATAAATTAAAGAAATGAGAAAACTGAACCATTTTCTTATGCGGAGGAGAATTACCAAATTTCATTTATCCTTGATATGCATGAATTTATTTTACAGTGAAAGATCACAAACAATAGCTTCATTGAAGTTTTCTACCTTCCGTATACAATCCAATCATAAATAGTTAACAAGATGATATAATTGTGAGAAAATGAGCATATTTGTATTCAACATGATGGGAAAAGCATCTATACCTCTAATACATCACTCAATTTGTTTCCAACCACCTCAAGATCTGATGATGTATCATGATGCATAGCAAGCATGTTATATGTCCTACATCCCATAAAAAAAGATGTGAAAACTCCAATACAAGGAAAATAAATGGTAAAAAATGAATGAGAATATGGCTTACGATGCAGAAGTGTCCCTCAAACTAGGGCAATATTAATATGGTATAAATACTAAATAGGACGATGACGAGTTTGTCCTCTATCCTCTAGTCACCCCCACCAAAATTAAAACCAAATCCTAATAAGTTCTTAGCCTACTTATCGATCCTAAAGAATAAGAATGCGGACACTAAGAAAATGAGTGAAAACTGAAAACTGCTTGTATGCTTGCTTGGTTAGAGAGTAGATATTAAGAAAATTGTTTCAAAGCGGGCCTATAAGGCCAGATACATATGACCTCTGTGGGGCGGGTACAAAGGCATTGTATCAATCCAGAGCGAGGGATCTAGCAAATCCATAAAATTTTCGGAGAAACGCTAACATTGACTGTTGTACATACTCCAATAGATCTTGAATAATTTGTGTACACTTTGAACTTAATACACTCTTCAGTTTTGATTCTCGCAAACTTGAGACCTTAGATCTTGTGGGTTTGGACCATTAACTCAGATCTATTCATCTAGTACTAACTCTCATACAAAAAAAGGAGAAAAGGAGAGACAGCCATTCTCAATCCACGCTTCAGTCTTCACAATATTGTTCATCCGAATTTCGTATGATGTAAATATTTCAAACATAAAAATATAAGTTTAACCTACATTTTTTTAAGCATTATAGCCTCCAAGAATATATTATCAACCCGGCATTTAAAAACCATAAAATCCATCACCTCCATTTCCACTCTTTCTCTAGTCTCCACTTTTCTTACCAGCTAAACAACTAGGCCCTGACAGGCAACGATAACCCAATTTGGTACCACAAGTCCACAACATTCTACAGCTGATAAGAACTTTCAAAACAAAAGAAAACAATGCTGAACAAATGTGTCAATGGGGTACCTACCAATTAATAACAACAATTATTCTTACGTCATGCAATCTTGAGAAATGAGATGGAAAAGAAAATAAGGGGGATTCAACACTCTTATAAACTAAATAAATGATACTTTGAGGGCGCATGCGAAGAAGGATGAACAAAGAATGGATCTTAGCTTGTTTAAGTTAATAATTAAAGCAATTATAAGCAGCCTAAAGTTTCTGAATCATTGTTAGCCAGGTAGATATACCAAAAATTCCAAAAGAAGGCAACATAGTAAATAAACACTCCTAAAAATTCCAAGAAAATCGGTGAATGTTTGGTGGAATAAATTAGCATACCTAAGTACGAAAGGAATTCTCAACTTGGGAGGAACTGAATCTCCAAAAAATTCAGCTTCTTCAGCCAACTTCAATAATACTCTCCTAACAATGTCCCCCAAATACATACCAGATATTATCTTCTCAAAAATCTACAAGTAATAGTAGAAAAGTGTAGTGAATGAACATTAGTAATTTAAACCAAAGAAAGTGAATGTTCTCCAGGTCTGCAAATAATAGTGGACGAATGTTATAGATGCACATTAGTCATTTAAATCAATGAAATAAAAGCATTACCTGTTGTCCAGGGTTTAAGCTTTCTGCATCTAGAACTTGATCATATTCTGTTAGAGGAATATAAGAGGAGCGGAAATTACCCCACTCCATGTTTATAACCTATAAATTGATAAGTAATCAGCTAGCTTTGAAGCACCTCTATTCATTAGCTGCCTCTTGGGATCATAGTCAATAAAGTTCTATCACATAAGAAAATAAGTGTGACATATATTCATAACCAACTTACCATCTCTCCTGATTTTGGTGGAGGACCGTGCCATTTTGGAATTGCATTTGCACGCTCGATATATGCTGCATTTGTTCCAGTACCAAGAATCACTGCAGCGATGACATCCGGATTGCTGAATCTGCCTCTAGCTACCGTTCCAACAGTATCATTAACCTACATCATATCATCTAGTTAGGTTTTAATTCCAGTCTAGTTATTAAGCAACCAATAAATTTTAAAAAATTGAAACATTAACTCATTCATCCAGATTTTCTGTCGGATACAAAATTGAAATCATTCTCAAAGCATGGTTTTAAGGGGAAGAAGAAAAGAAACTTAAAGACAGGAAAGTGGGACTAACTAGAGCTGAAACACGCATATTCAGGCCAATTTTTTCCATGGCCTTGGTTAGTTCACCTACTACATCTTCTCCAACCTACAAACAACCGAACAGAATCCATTAAGGAGTAACCTTCAGAATATGTCCAGTTAAAGGGTAGCTGAAAAATGAATAGAAAACTAGTAAACCTGTAGAATAGAGTTTGCTTTCTAAGAATAGTTCATGTAATATACCTTTGAACCTCTAAAGGTACACAATAATTTATGGACTCACAAAAAAGAACAACAAAAGAAACAAGGTAGTATATGCGCTGAAAGAGACAGAATACTCATGTATGTATCTGAATTATACACAAGAATCATGATCAATACAAATGACAACAGGAAAGAATGGTGATGCAAGTAAAATTGAATATAACCACTGTTGTTAAAAGCGGATGGCGGACTCTGGAGGAGAGCAAAAAACCCTTTGACAAATAATGATGGCAGATGGCAGATTATGGTAGATTATGGTGGCATATCGGCCATGGTGGAGAGCCAAAAATCCGCCAAGGAGGCGCCATGATGGATAGTTCATAACACTGAATATAACATAATCAAGGTGTCAGGAATTACCATATTCTCAATATTGAAACCCTTAGTCCACTTTATTAGAGTCCCAGATGCAATAGATGTTTGCCTCACTGGAAATGAGAAGGTAAAACCCAGTTCTCTTTGTCTGCCAAGTTGA
This sequence comes from Lotus japonicus, assembly GCF_012489685.1. Classification (NCBI taxonomy): domain Eukaryota; kingdom Viridiplantae; phylum Streptophyta; class Magnoliopsida; order Fabales; family Fabaceae; genus Lotus; species Lotus japonicus. Next base: position 68,187,332 of record NC_080042.1, read on the forward strand.
GGATGAAACTCGTCAGGTTCGGAACTAACAAACTTTGCAAGAGATGTTGCTATAAAATCAAATAACTCCTGTAATGACATAATTAACATCTTTCAAAGAGTGTAGCACTAGGCAGGCTCAGTGCTTTAATAAATTTCTCATGACAGACTTACATGTGAAGAACCTGTCATTAAATGAGGAGGAATTGAAACCACTTCAGATTGTAGGCTAACAACACCTTTTTCTTTTCCACCTAATTGCACACGAAGGGCGCGGAAGTTTGTGCCACCAAGGTCCAATGCATAAAAGAGCCCTTTCTCATCTCTATAAACAATGCAACTAAGTAAAACAATGAACCATAGGAAACCTTACAGAATTACAAGTTTAAATGATTACATAAAGTTACTTATTTTCTTATCAATTAAATTATAGAGTTACAATTAACTCTTCAATCAAGATGTTATCTTTAGAGTCCATAACATGAACAACCAAAATGATATTGAGCTGTTATCATCTAGTGGGACAGAAACACTACAAATTAAGTGGAATAATGGATGCTTTAGCCACATATAACCATCCAATCAGCAATAAAGATAATCAGAAAAGTCAACTAGAAAACTCACAAAGCTATTAAAACAAAAACAACAGGACCAATTATGCAGAGTAAAAGAAAAACATCAAAGCATATCATCAAGTGTTTAAAGGAAAAGATGGTGATTGACCAAACATCCAAATCAGAAAACACACACAGAAAGATACTTGATATTGGAAGTTAAGTAAGCAAGTTAAGGAGCAAAGAGAGGAACCCAGATGGGAGATTGTCAACATAGGATATCAACATCTTGAGGTTGCTACCATCTTCAGAGGCAAGACCTGCATGCATCTCAACCTCCATGGCATCAGCAATCTGCCTCAGCTTCTCTATTGGGGTCTTACACTGTTCCTGAAACTCCTTCACCATAGCCTCCGCTAGACCCCACTTCCCCATCGCCCACGCAGGAACTGAGTCAGTGATCACTCGCTGAAACAAACGAAGAAAGGCACGAATTTTTGGTGCAGAGGAGAAGGAGGAAAGCCAAAAAGTCGATTTTAACTTCAGAAGTCACTTGTAGTTGACCAGCCAGCTTTATTTGATAACGAACCTTGTGATGATGACTTCAACCTTTTGATGAAAGCATTTCTTTTCTAATACTTGAGCTTTGAACTTGACAATTGCAACAACAAAGGTGTTGCTGTTAATATACCGGTGTTGATTTAGCGGTAAGTAAACTAGACCATCGTAAAGATGAAAACACTCGTTTATTTAGAGAAAAAATTGTTTGAATGAACATACAATTGTTTTTCAAACGGACATTTGTGAAAGACAAAAATATAGTTGTGGTTTTGTTATTAAAATGGATTAATCTATCATGTTTTCCCATATTTAATAAGAGCTTATGATTTCTTTTCCAATTGGTTTTTGTCTTCATATTGGGCAAATGCAAAAAGCCTTTATCCCACATTAGTCCATGGATTTCAAGGTCCATAAACATTGGCATCAGATTGAACTACAACTGAGAGCTGAGCCCAATTGAAAAATTTGCAGTGGAGTTTCAGGACTCCAACAAAAGTAAACACTAGTGGAGAATGAAATAATTACATTGGGCCAGCAAGGCTGAAGTTTAATCTTGTCACATGAAAACCTCAACTAAAATATTGTGTTTATATCTCTCTTTATAAATACATAACAGCTTGCTATGATGTTACTAATTATTATATGTGCAATCAAACTGGACTATATATACTTAGTTCCGCATCAAAGGATTTGTAGAACATGATGAGGATTTTTATGGAGTCTGAATCACCAAGCGAGAATCACTCACTAAAGTAAAAAGAAAGCTGATTATTGACTTGTGTATGTGCAATCTGTTCATTATTTTGGTGGAGCTGATTGGGATTCAACCAGAATGTTTATGGATTTCAAGGTCCATAAACATTGGCATCAGATTGGACTACACTTCGGAGCTTAGCCCAAATGAAAAATTAATAGTGGAGTTTCGCTTCTAACAAAACTAAATAGTAGTGGAGTCTTTTCCTCCTGTAACCAAAAAAAAATAGTAGTGGAGAATGAAATAAGGATAAAACTTTGAGAATGAAATAAGGATAAAACTTTCTTATATCAATTCAATTAAGTTCTCCAATCTTGACATTGTGTCTATTTTTTAAAATTTAACAGTTAAGTTTTGATAAATGTCATTTATTTATAGAAATAAAGTATACTTGTCATTGTTTGAATGAAGAAATTGACAAAAAAGATATAAGAAACTTAATGCAAGTTTTTTCCATGAAATAATCACATTGGGCTGAAATTCCATTTGGTAGGTTTTTTCAGTAATATAAGAAATGCCACTCAAAACTAAATAGGATCATGTCCGAATGTCAAGTGCAAGTGAAACATTGTCTTGATCTTTCTCTTCACAAGTATTAAAATCGTTCAACATAATTGATATTTATGCAAAGAGAATGAGACACAAAATTTTAACATGACAGTATCATATGAAGTTTGCACTGAGTGGGATCATGATCCCATTCACATACATTCAGAACCTCAAGTTCATTATTATCAGTCAAATGACCCATTGCTTTCTCAAAGTGAAAGGTTAAATCTTACTTTGTACCCGAAAAATTGTCTTATCTTATTTAATTACCAAAACCAAAACGAATGTACGCATCCACTATGTGTCTATTTCCACCCAACAACCACCTTTAGGTAGTTTAATCAGCAAAATAGAAAGAAAAGTTGAAAAAGTGATTGCACCAACTAGTTAAGACTTCAGGCAGGATTGTACTGATATTTGCATGTACAGGTTTTTTGTTCTTTATTCATTTTGTTGAGTGAAAGCTAGATATATCAAGATTCTGGATATGCAATTTTCGGAATATGTTATTAATAACACTTTGATCTCAATCTTATTCTTCATGATGATTATGCACATGCGAACCTATGACTCTTCATAACTCATATTCTTTGTCTTCTAGTTGCTGTTCTGCAGGACAATCATTTATAGCATGATAACTTTTAAATCAAAAACTGATAGATTAGGCATCAAAACATGCTATTCTTCTTGATGCACAAGACTTTGGGGAGAAAGAGAATCATAGGGTGGGAGCTACTTAAATTGAAGATAAGTTTTTCACAAAATTGAAGATATTTTATTTAAACACCACTTTGAGGATTTGACAATCATTCACTCTCACCCTACCATTGATATCACCACCCTTTCTTCCTTCAATGAAACTGATTAGACATAACTTGGATTCTATAGAAAGAAAAGAGTGAAGAGGGTGAATGCTTGAATTAGTGAGATGCTTCCATTATTGGTAGCAGAGTAGTCTGCGGGCCACACTTCTACTTAATGAAGATAAAACAACTTGGTGAGAGCAACAGGTAAATGAGGCATGAGCCACACAATGTCCTGAAGCAGTTACAGCTTTCAACTCACTCTGCATCTGACAGTTCTTTATCAAGCTGTGGCCATTTTCAACTCTAATAATTGGATAAAGATACCTCCTACGTAGTTTTCATGAAAATATAACCTGAAGCAAGCACAATATGACCTTAATTATTCCATGACAGCTTGCTCTGATGTTACTAATTATACAACTTCAGTCTTGTGACACTCGGGCCGAGGGGGCGGAGAGTGATCGACAGTGCAATGAGAATGCATGATTGAACTGATCCTACATCAGAACGAGAGGTATTGCGAAGCTGTATACTATGTGACTATACCATTAAAGAGGACTTGTTGTCAGCTGTATACTGCTGACAACAACAATGTGCATCTTTTTTTTCCGAAGCGCGGTTCATAGAAGCTCAAAAGTTTTTGTTGGTATTGTGGAAACAGTCGTCTGTTCGGGATGTTACAAGTCTCTTGGTAATTCTAACTTTTAAACCTATTTTCATTTAAAAGGTGTTAATGCCTGCCTATTACCTATAGCAACATTCAAGAATAGTTTTTCTTGTCTAAACACTATTTGTGCAATCAAAATGGACATCAAAGTGGGCTATATATATACTCAGTTCCAGCATCAAGGGTTTGTAGAAGAAGATAAGGTTTTCGTATGGAGACCTTAAATTACAAGGAAGACCACTAACAAGCAAGAATCACTAACTAAAGCAAAAAGAAAGCTGATTGTTGACTTATGTTATGTGTAGTGTGTTGACTGTGTTCATTATTTTGGTGGAGCTGATTGTGACTCAACCAGAATGATTCTGTAAATGACTCATTCCATATGAGATAATTATAAACCTTTATGCATTGCAGGCCAATTATGATAGAAAAACCGACCCACCACCCCCCCCCCCCTAAATCCAACCGTATCCAACTATAATCATTCCCAAGTTGCATTTTGGTTGAATTTTTCTCCTCCCTGTGAGGATGTTCCCTGATTCCTACATATTTTATCTAGATTGTCAATTCTTGTAATGCTCCATTTATAATGAGTGTTGTTGACTTGATTCTTTTTATTATATTTGACCAATTTAAAGAACCTAAGACCTCTAAAATTTACTCTAGAAAGAGGAATTTGTGAGCTATGAAGGATTAGGAGTTTATTTCATTCCTCTTCATAATGGACTAACTCAGCCTATCTTGTGTCATAGTTGGTATCGGTCCTAAACCCGGGTAAAGGAGGAAGTTTGTGTTAGGCATGCGGTAACCAACGTAAAAATGGTGGGATAGACTTTAGTTTAATGATTAATATCCTCTTCATAATGGACTACTTTATATCAGATAAACATATCTATTTGCAGTTTGCAGGACCACACCACTAATTAGTGTGTGGGGTACAGAGCAATTTCTACTAAGTTTAAGGAATCCACTCTTTGTGTTTACCCCGGCTAGAGAAGCAGGATATTGGACTAATACAATCCTAAAAAGTCCTTTAAAAAAAAAATACAATCCTAAAAAGTGAAATCCCATTTAAGCAAAAGCCACCCCACATGGCCGCAATCAGCAAGGAATCCACTGTTACATTTTCTGTCTTTTTTTAGGGGTAGGGTAGTATATGGCCTGGTATGTGTGTATTTGAATACGAGCTGTGCGCAATGTAAACGATTTTTTACTTCAATCAATATAAATGAAGAAGAGTTTCATTCACTTTTTATCATAAAGCTGGTACTAACGTTTATTTACACCGGTGTTAGCTTATATCCAAATATAAGCTAACTAAACCACTATTGCCTCTCCTCTCAAGTTGTTGTTAACTATTTACACTGGAAAATGAGTGGTCAAAGTGGGAAATGCATATTGGCTAAAGTGGAAAAGATGGTGATGATAGATGAGTGATGACACATGATCTAGTTGTTGTGTGGTACTATAGAAAAGCACGTGAGTGTATGTATACATAGGGTGGTGACAAGCCTACAGAGCTAGCCTGAAGCTTGGTGTAAAACGGTTCAATGTATGACCGTGATCTTTTCTGACTCAGCTGAAAAAAACTAGAGAAAGTTCACCAATTTGTTGATCTGGATGGACAAGAATAATGTCTCATAGCCATGTGCAGCAATGCACCCCACGTGGGATATGACATGCGTGTGGGTCTCGATAACTCTAAGCCAAGATAAGTTCACAGATAACATGCATAGCATAACTTCCAAGGTAGAATTAGGAAAATCATCCTCACACACAAAGAAAATGTTAAATTACAAGAACATAACATGCAAGTATATTAGTTGAAAGCAGAGAAAGCTGAGAATCAGTAGTAGTAGTAGTACTATACCTTTTACTTTGAGGTATATCTTTGACATGTACATGTCCTTGAAGAATTATGAGATCCTATTGTACTGGAAATGAGCTGTGTTAGTTAGGCAAGTAGCTGGCTATGTAATAAAGATCCATTTGGGACATCCTTTCACACATCACGTGCCTTTTTCCTTTTGTTGCTAACATTCTTTTTTCTAAAATTTGCTTGGCATTTATGACTTGTGATTTCTGAGATGAAAACATGACAAGTGTTTCCCATTTTCTCCAAAAGTCTTTGCCTGTTGGTATGTTGCCCTTTGTAATTAAGCTGAGAAGCAAATTTATTTTCAATGACTCCTTCCCAACTGTCTATGAGCATGATTCCTTGAGTCTTGTCACTTTTGAATTATTCAACTTTTCCACTTTCTTTTTTTATGGCCCTCATAAGAAGAAGAATATATATGATTGTAATAAACTATAGATCTTTTGCAGCTGTTAACTCTCATATCTTTTACTTTTTCTCAAGTTAATTAACTAGGGAGGGCGAGCCACGGGCAACAGTAGTGCTGTTGTTATGTGACTTTGCGGTCACAGGTTCAAGTCGTGGAATCAATCTGTTGTAAAAATTAAAGGTAAGGCTATCTATATTTAATCACAAAGTGAGTCTAACCCCTCCCTAGATCTAACACATAATGAGAGCTTTATGGAATCTGGTTTGCCTTTTTTTTCTTAAGCTAGCTAGGGCAATATAGGTTGGTGTGAACTGTACTGTGATCAACAGTTCAGATACCTTGTACCAAAAAAATCAGTTTATATACCTTTAAGTAACCTTTTTTGCTGCATAGAGTTTTTGGTAATGAAAGCTGAGTCCTAAAAGTCATCTGATAGAAGGGAAAAGGTGATCTATCTGGTGATCCACATTCCTGCTTTCAGTTATTTGCTGTGTCTATAGGGAGTGATGCCAACTGCCAAGTGTGCCATCATAGATATTGGCATATTTCAATTCATTCTGTTTGGTTGGCAAGCATATGAAAACTACATATTGAATTGCACAACCCCACTAGAAATACCAAATGGAAAGCAAAGTTTTCAAGGCCATGTTAACTTGCATGATGTCAAATTTATGGCCAACCAAACTAAAAAATATTGAAGTCAATTCAAGGTATGTAAAGGATTATCAATGTTATCTGCTTCCATAATGCAACTTGGACCCCATACATGACCGTTGAAACAAGAAAATACAATGCAGTAGTACTACTATTTTATTCATAATTTGCTGCTGAACAGTTATATACATACACACACATATATATGGTATCATAGGTACACACGCATACTCTTAGAGAAGCAGAAGTAAAGCAAGTGTTGCAAGAAGATAAATTATAAAATGCAATATTTATGACCACTTTAAAACCGATTTGATCTCACATTTAAGTCAGTGCTGGAATAGAATCTGAACTCTGTGCCCATCTTCCGACAGGGAAAATGTTAATTTAGCTCTAAAAGGTTTAGTACATGTTACTGCAAATTCATGATCTGGCCTTCATGTCTATTAATAAAGGCACCGTTTTCAGCATTATCATGTTGTTTTCAATTTGTAATGGACAGGTATATATACCATGGACTAACTAGAGAAAATTAAGGTACCATGGGCTTTACTTGAATATTATTTATTGGAATAATGGATTTCTCTTCGAGAATAGTCTTTGCTCATAAAAGATTTGTTTCATTTGTCATTTCTTTGAGTGAGAATCCTTTATAACTGGGAAAGCATAAATAATGAGGGCATATCTACGTGTCCACAATGATAGATATTGGCAGAATCCAGGAGTTGGAGCCCTTTTAGGAATAGTTTTCATTATCTTAGATATGTTCAACCTATGTACAAATTCATATTTTTATATGCCAAGGACCACTTACCACTAATCGCGTAGATTAGTTGACGCATTAACAGAGAGGGTTGTTCTAGCTTAAACAGAAGTTTTGGGTTCGAGTTTCTGTGAATCCAGCTCCGTTAAATATTCGATAGTTAGAATTTTGCCGCTTATGGTAGTGTTATCCGGCTAGAATATGATTGTATAACTGGAAGATAGCCATTTAAAAAAATATATGCCATGGATGCCAGCATAATAAACATTAGCAAGTTGCTAGAAAAACAGGAAAGGCAGGCATGAAGCAATAAACTAAGAGTGCAAGTTCAAAGGCAGAAGTTGTTATCCCCCAAATCCAATTCATGTGCCTACATGATCAAGTGGCTATGCTATGGATTGCCACACACACAGCTTCTTGCTCTTGCTCATCACCCAAGAAAGATGCCCCACTTCTGAAGCAGGGGCCCACCCCACTCACTGCCCAATAAAAATGAGCCTGTTCCCCAAACACAAACCCCTCAAGGCTCTATCTACCAGTTTAAGTTTAACTCCAATCATGCTCCACCTCAGCATGTTCACTTAGCTACAAGCCTATCTATCATATACTCAAATCTGATAGGTTTAGAATCTTGGATATTTTATTTTTGTCACTCTTATTAATAAGCTTAATTGATCAATATAATTCAGATAGCTAGCTAGGTATTTTTGCATCTCAAGACACATCTCACTCTGAATTGCCAGTGGGGATTATTCTTTCCTGTGATTCCACATATAATATAGACAACACCAGCAAGTGTATAGTTGGCATAGATATCTATAACCAAACTTAGCTTGGCATACAAAAAAACTAATCCATAAAAGAAAAAAAAAGAAAACCAAAGAGGCAGGAATGTTTGAATTGGGAAAATTTGGGGAGGCAGAAGCGGTTAAAGAGATTACGTGGCGTTATGTGAGGACTGGGGTCCGAAGATTGGAGAAGGGGATTTTTGGACATGCAGTGAAGTTAATTAGGCACAAGACAACAACAATAACAACACTGCATTCATTTATGTGCAGAGAGGTAGAAAACAAAAACAAGATGTGGTGCCTCCCAAGTGTGAGACTGTTACTTATAATTGTTGTCAGATCAATGATGGTGGGGACTACTACAATTCAAAAAACTTCAATCACCACTTCTTAATTTTATTTTATTTTCTATCTATCTTCTTCAATCTTCTATACTATGATGCAATTGACTAATCTTACCTCCATGTCACACAGAATTAAATGCATAAACATGCATGGATGGATATAAAAGTAGTAAGAAGAGACAATAACAGTTAAGCAGAAGAAGACAAAGACAGATAGATAGAGAAAGAAAGAAGGAAAAGTAGTAAATAGTAGTATAGTATAATAGTTACTAAAATGTAGTAATGTGCCAATTGATGAGGGGATGTTCCATGTTTCCTTCCAACCATCTGTTTGTGAAAACGGGAGCGGTACACTGTACTGTTCTGAGTGAGTTACACCAGCTGCCTCCGTTGATTGCGCACGTACCCATGTGGATACCACCGTTTTTATCTTGCCAAATTACCAATCTATCCACAGAACCACACTTCATGTTACATTACTACCCTCTCACGTTCTTATCATGTTACTAAGGGTGGTGGAAGTATGTCAGACGGTCCGTTAGGGGCCTCCGATCTAATCTGTCAATGGTCTGATCTGGTTTGGCTCTTTTATTTTTTTTGGCTTAATTCCACTTTGGGCCCCTGATCTTTCAAAAATGAGCGATCGGGGACCCCGTATTTAAATGTAGCGGTCAGCCACCCTAACGTTTCAAAAACGTGCGATCGGGGCCCTTCTGTTAAGTTCCGTTAGTTTGACCAAACAGAGCAGTGATGTGGATTTTCTTTTTTATTTTAAGATTAAAATTTTTACCCAGAAATTTCCCACTCAATACACAAACCCAATTCCCCCAAATTTTACCCTAATTTCACCTCAATCCTAACTTAGCAAGCAAGAGAAGAAAAATCGAGAGGTCCCTGTAGTTCATTCATTTATCTATAGTGAATTAATTAATTAAGGTTTCACTAATCAAAATAATTAATCTGGTCAATTAGCAATTAGGCAGACAAATTTGAGCTCTCTCCTTCTTGAAAACCCTAGAACTCACCATCTCTCTCACCTAGCCACCGCCGCCCTTCATCCATGGCTGCGCCACCACCACTACCTTCGACGAAGATCAATCGGCTCCATAACCACTCGCAACTAAACCCCCACTGCACCCCAATCCACAAACCCAGTCCAACAATCTTCTCCACATAACCTAAACACCAGAACCCATAAATCCCCAGATGCAGATCCATTGTCCAAGGGAGGAAAGGATGGAAAGGGAAGTTCAGATCTTTCTCCTCCTGATTTCGATTCCATGGCGTGAGAGAAAGAAGAAATTGAAACGCTGTTGAGGCGGCTCACCACCATCACCATAACGACATCCCCACCGTCCCTTACACCCCACTCCGCTGCAAGTCATGCTCCTCCCTTCTCAACCCCTTCTGCATCGTCGACTTCAACGCCAAGATATGGATCTGCCCCTTCTGCTTCTCCCGCAACACTTTCTATCCTCACTGCGCCCAAATCCAGAGGAGAGAGCGAGAGCGAGATCGAGAGAGAGAGAGCGAGAGAGAGATGCAGAGGAGAGAGCGAGACCGAGAGAGCGAGCGAGTCTGAGAGATTTGGGGTTGTGGGGTGGGGTGATGTTGGGGTGAGGTTGAGGAAGCCATAGAAGGAGGAAGGAGGAAGAAGAAAGAAGAAGAAAGAAAAAGAAGCGTGAAAGAGGGAGAGAGAGGTTCGAGTGTGAGAGAGAGAACTGAGAGGGGTAATTTTTGGGTAAAAAAATAATCTTAAAATAAAAAAGAAAATCCACGTCACTGCTCCGTTTGGTCAAACTAACGGAACTTAACATAAGGGCCCCGATCGCACGTTTTTTGAAACGTTGGGGTGGCTGACCGCTACATTTAAATACGGGGGGGCCCGATCGCTCATTTTTGAAAGATCAGGGGCCCAAAGTGGAATTAAGCCTTTTTTTTTCTACATCGGAAAACTAACAACAACAAAAGAAAACTCAGGAATAGTCAAACGATCTCTCAAAATGAGGATCTCTAACGCCGACGGCCGACGGCGGAGCTTCAAGAACACAGATTGCTATAGACGGAGACGATGCACCCTTCTTTGCTAGCCAGTCCGCGGGCTGATTACAATCTCTATTGATAGCACTAAGAGTCAAATTCCAACTTCTCATCCTCAACTCATGAATTTCACGCAAAACAGGGAAGAAGATCCAGGTTTCCGGATCAAAATTGATTAAATGGTTTATAAATTGATTAGAAGGTAAACTTTTATGGTTAAATGGTTTATAAATTAACTGTCCTGGAAGCTTACTATTGGGTGGAAATCATGAATGGTTGTTGTCGAGAAGTCTCAGACTAAATCAAGGTAGTCAAATCGAGATACGTATCGTGTATCGCTAGACCCTAATTCTGTGTCGCGTATCGTATCGTAATGTGTATCGTAAGATACGGACACAAAAAAATTTAAGTCATAAATTAAATAATATACTAATATATCATATAAATATAGTTCAAAATGTTCACTCATGCATGCATATCCTACGCTCCAGATATCTAGCCCTAAAAGTACGAGGTGGTGTTGAGAAGTCTCAATTAATTAGAGATACCACCAATAACCCTTATATGCGGGACAGATATTCAAAAAGTATGAAAATCTTCCTATGTAAAATAAAATTAACAATAACTCATTGGAGGTAACAAGTATAAGAATTTGATGGAGATATGTTAAGGGTTAATGAGATATCTAAGCATCTCATTCAACATTGTTTCCCTGTTCCGGGCGAAAAACAAACTCGTGCTAGCCCCACGAATTTGACCCACATGACAGTAACACCACATAAGGTGAAGTTTAATGATTGCATTTTAGGCACTGTTTGTGTTTGGGGTGAAGTGTTTTTTACTAATTTGTGGATGTGGGAGGTTTGTTTGATTGCACTGTTGGGGATAATAGAGACGTGAAAATAGAGTTTGGAAGATTTATCCAAACCCAAAAAAGAAAGGAGTGTTTGGGACGTTCAAAACCAAACCGAAAGGTATGCGTGACGGGGAACTCCCCCTAATTTAGTTTGCTGTTGCTTTTGCTGACGTTTTTGCTTCTCTTCTCTCGCTTGCCACTTGTTTGGCTTTGCATGCAGGAGTCCAGAATATAAGGAAAAAATATTTAATGAAAAGAATATTTAGAATTTTTTAAACAAAGAATATATTTAGAAGTTTAAAGGACACATATTGATTTTGCGAGCTGGATTATTTGACTCACCTCTTCTCTCCTACTAAGTCAAGCAGGTTGGCTTGGTAGGTCGAGCCCACATTGCAACACTTACCTATGTGCTTAAATTTTTACCAAGTCCTTGAGTTTTTACAAATTATAATCTCAGTGAATAAGCATTTTATCGACTAAGTGAATATTTATTGAAAATAAATTATACTTTTACTTCCTTTGATATAGGTAAATGACAAAATAGATTCAACATGACGACTCAACCCACTTATAAACGATTAAGCGGATTTGGTTTGGTGATTGAACTCCACCAACCCCCAATAATCTATGAGTTCTTATTTTTTGTTTTAGCATTATTCTTGAGTAGGTTGAAAGTGTCACATAATAAGATATTAAAAACTTATAAGCAATTAATACATATTTCGCTCAAACCATGTGCTCGTATTTTACTTTTGGTTGAGTTCCATACACAATACATCATATTTATTTAAAAAGTTGATTAATGTTAGATAAAATATAATGTTTTGATATAAAAGCTCAAGTTTACAAAGGCAACTGAATTTTATTTTATCTGCCGACCGAGAAAGGACGAACACCTTATTAGTTCACGCTCCACTGCTTCAGTGGACCAGCACTAGGGGACTACTGTTCTGGGAGGCGACAAAAACCTGAACACCCCTTCAGGATGACCATCCCGGACCAGGACAAACATCTATTGTTCTGGGAAGCGGCAAATTAAAATGCCCGACCACCCTTTCGGGACGACCATCCCGGGCCAGGATGAGCATCTAGGAGTCACCCCGATCACGAGACAGAACGACCGCTAGCAGACCGACCCCCGCGGGGGTGAGGAGATTACTCTCAACTTGTCACGACAGGAAGCAACATTCGGATCAACTCAGACATCACATCACTGACCCTACACCCTAGGGCTAAAGATCTAACAGAGGAGAATCGCTCCTGATCCTAGGTTCTCATTGCTTCTCCTAAGATATCTCTCTCTCTCTCTCTCTCTCTCTCTCTCTCTCTCTCTCTCTCTCTCTCTCTCTCTCTCTCTCTCTCTCTCTCTCTCTCTCTCTCTCTCTCTCTCTCTCTCTCTCTCTCTCTCTCTCTCTCTCTCTCTCTCTCTCTCTCTCTCTCTCTCTCTCTCTCTCTCTCTCTCTCTCTGATATAAAAGGCCCCTTGCATCTGGGGGCCAAGGTAACTTATCTTTTTCCTAAACTCTACTAAAAACTCTCTCACCTTCAACGACCTAAACTAACTTAAGCATTGGAGTGCCTTGCAGAATCCCCTCCTAGGCTCACCCTCTCTGCTCGTGAACGACCTTCACCTCACTCCAGCTCAACGTCCTCCGCTCTCTTATCGTCCTCCCCCCCCCTACCCTTCCTGGTATAGTTTGGCCGGTTTCCTCCGATCAGAATGTATTTGGGGTTTACCCAATTTATTAAATTTCATTTATGCTAATGTGAGTTTTGAAAAGAAAAATGTATTGTCAGTTGAAAAAAAAAATAGAAACTCCTGTCTCAAATCCATGTGTGACGTCACGTACTCACGTGCCTAGGTGTCTCGTTGTTATTGTGTATAATAAAGGGTAGAAAGATTCTATATAAAATCAAATCAAATAAACTACAAAGATATTACCCCACTAAATAGTGCCTAATCCGTGTTCATCTATTTTATTAATGTTGAACAAATGAAAGATTATACCAGAACAAAAAAAATCCACGGAAAAATTAGATATATATAAGTTCCAACCTTGCGTCATTACTATCATGCTAACAAACTCCATATTTCTGTCTTCAAAGTCAAACCTAATTTGATGTGTGATCAATGAAGCAATAAAAGCATCATGATGACAAAATTTGAGGAATATGTACATTGTGCTCATGTGCTGTGGTGTCCCCCACACGAAGAAATAGTATCATCTTGGTTTCTTTTTATGTGTTTAATTCCACAACTAAATTAATGAGCGTGCGAGATCACAGGCGATAACTTTAAAAACAAAACTCAAGGCAAAACATTAACTAGTGTTTGACCCGTAAGAAAAATAATCTTTGTTCGTGACAGGTTTTGCTTTTCTATTTCTTGCGTTTAATCAACTATAACCACAGTGCAAGACGTAAAGCGTTTTTAATTAGGCCAATGAATTAATTAACGGCCTAATTAATTAGTGTGGAATCAAAACATTCTCAGTGCTGATGGATTCATATAATTAATGGGTTGAAGACTTGAAGTCAACGAGGTGAATGGCACCTGAGTGATCAGTTATGCGATAATTCAATCTTTATTAAAATCCAAAAGCAATTAATTATTAGTAAGATAAGTTTTTGTTAGTGTTTTGAATTTACAGTTACTCAAGTTTGAATAGAGAATATGAACGCTGGAAGAAGAACCTCGTGCACGTTAAAGCTTATGCAGTCATGTCATGCCTCATGAAATCACACATCACAAGCTATATAACGTGTTCCTCATTGGAAACTGTTTCTTTCAGTACTATAGTAACAAGAAAAATCATTATTAGAAGTTCAAAAATTGGGGTCATATATTAGCTAGACATATTACATATTAGTGATAATTTAAAACCGTTGTGGATGTTTGTACATGTGTACGTTGAATGTTGTTTGTCAAATTTTTCATGGTTATATATAAGTGCTAAACATTTTAAATTTATCATGTGTCATTTAGACAACCCAATTAATTAACAGTAATAAGAAAACTAAAATTTAACCTAGATTTCAAGAGGCTTAACAGCAATTCGAAAACTTAAGAGTTTCAAAAGAGGGGGCTGGGGGAATTTGGCCTGCTAGTTTAATTTGGTGGTAGTTTGACACTTTGACTTGAATTTTCACAAGTCACGGATGACTTTAAACATTGGCAAGGGAGGGGAAAGCTCATAAGTTATTATGACTGAAAGATAAGTGAGATATATTGAAAATGAAAATAGAGTGAAAATGTGAGGATAAATCATATCTCTATACATTAATACATAAACACCCAAACAAACACAATTTATATATCATTTTTATCTCTTCCATTATTTTCACATCATGATCATGCATAATATCAATTACTTTTTTTTGCTCTCATTATTTTTCACCTTGAATATACTATGTACTCATCCATTACCTATTTACCTGTCTGCCCAACATTTCCAATAGGTGATTGAATAATGCATATAAAAAAATATTGACTTTATGTGTCAACCTCTCATTTCCTAGATAATGCAATAACTGGACTAGACTAGACTACGGGATCGATCGAGCACAATATCATTTTAGATAGAAAAAAAAGGAAGCAGAGATATTATTACACAGTGAAAATTCAAAACCTCTATTTATACATGCCTTCTCAACACAACACCACATACTCACTCACACGAAGCAATTAGCTTCACCTCTCTATCCCCATAAAACAAAAACCAGAGTAGTGCTCTTTACGAGAGAAAAAGTATCTCTGCTGTGCTGCCAGTATACCACACACAGAAACAGCAGCAGCATTCACCACCACCACCACCACCACCACCTCTTCCTATACACATCTCTTCCATCAAACTTTCATATATTGAAAGTTGAAACAATCATAAGTTAACCAAACATGTGTGAATCAAAGACCATAACCACTAAAACAACCATGACAGTGGTGGAGGATGGTGGTAGCGTGTTCCTCGACGACCCGGAGAAGCAAGCAGCGTGGACGAATACTCCACGCTCCACAATGTGGGAGGTGATAAGAGAATCCAAATCCCTCATGGAAGTTGCGTTTCCTATAGCACTCACAGCTCTCATATTCTACACACGCTCCATCGTCTCCATGATCTTCCTCGGAAAACTCGGCGATGTGGAACTCGCAGCAGGCTCACTAGCCATAGCTTTTGCCAACATCACCGGCTACTCCTTCCTCTCCGGCCTCTCCCTCGGAATGGAGCCTCTCTGCTCGCAAGCCTTCGGCGCCAACCGGCCTAAACTCCTCTCTCTCACCCTCCACCGATGCATCATCTTCCTCTTAGCATGCTCCATCCCCATTTCAATCCTCTGGTTAAACATGTCCAGAATCTTCATCTTCTTGCACCAGCAAGAAAAAATCACAGTACTAGCACAGAACTATCTTCTTTTTCTCCTCCCTGATCTTATAACCAACTCCTTCCTCCACCCAATCCGTGTCTACCTTCGCGCACAGAGCCTCACCCACCAGGTCACGTTAGCGTCACTCGCCGGAACTCTCCTCCACATCGCCTTCAATTTTATTTTATTCCACCGCGGCGCCGCCGGTATCGCCGCCGCCTCCGCCGCTTCAAACATCTCCATCCTTCTCTTCCTGGTGCTCTATGTGTGGATAAGCGGGGTCCACAAAGCCACGTGGACGGCGCCGAGCTGGGAATGCTTCAGCTTCAGCGGCTTCCAGCCGCTGATCAAGCTCGCCGCGCCGAGCTGCGTTTCCGTTTGTTTAGAGTGGTGGTGGTATGAGATCATGATCGTGCTCTGCGGGCTGTTAGTGGACCCCACCGCCACCGTTGCCGCCATGGGGGTTTTGATCCAGACGACGGGATTGATCTACGTTTTCCCCTCGTCGCTGGGACTCGCCGTGTCCACGCGCGTCGGGAACGAGCTCGGCGCGAATCGGCCGGCTCGGGCGAGGATGTCAGCGGTGGTGGCGGTGTTTTTTGCCGCCGTGATGGGGTTCGTGGCGGTGGTGTTCGCGTCGGCGATGAGGCATCAGTGGGGGAGGATGTTCACCGCGGATGGGGATATCCTGCGGCTGACCACCGCAGCGATGCCGATCCTCGGGCTTTGCGAGCTCGGGAACTGCCCGCAGACGGTGGGTTGCGGTGTCGTGAGGGGGACGGCGCGGCCGAATGCGGCGGCGAATGTGAATCTTAGCGCGTTTTATGTGGTGGGGATGCCTGTGGCGGTTGCGCTTGCATTTTGGTTGGAGGTTGGGTTTTGTGGGCTTTGGTTGGGCCTGTTGTCGGCCCAGGTTTGTTGCGCGGGCCTGATGTTGTATTTGATTGGGACCACTGATTGGGAGCACCAGGCCTTCCGGGCCCAGTTACTGACGTCGCTTGATGAATCAGACGGCCAGAAACAACCATTGATTCTCTCTTGATGCTTAATGATGTATTATTCTAATTATTTATTAAAAAGAAATATGTGAATTACGATTAATTTTTTATCCACCGCTTCTTTTTTGAGCGATATGGGATGGATGAATGATAAAGGAGAATATCATATCAGATTCTATATTTTCCGAATCTATTTATACCAAGAATGAGATGATATATTTCATTTTTTTAACTCGTAAATGCAAATGATAACACTATCTTTGTTCAAACAAGAACATCAACGGATGAATGCCTAAACTTAGTGAAGCCAACGAGGATGAAAAACAGCTCTTCGTTTGTCAGAACAATGGTTAATTGGTCCTCATACCGGTATGCTTTGGTTCATGTCTTTTTTACTATGGTTGGTGCCTTTTTTTCTTTCACTTAATTTCATATTAGTTAAAATGGGAGAAGGATCTTGTAATAATTATTTAAAAGGATTGAAAATACTGAGTTAGGATGTGAGAAGTAATATGAGCAACTTATCCGTATGATAAAAGGAGCTCAAGATAAAATAAAAGGGAAATCAAGTGATAAAATGTGTACATATACAAAGGGTGATATCCAAGAGATATATAAGTTTGTGACGGTTTTTAGCCGCCGTTAATATTAGTGGCGGTTTAACAACGGCTAAAATCGATCACTAACACATATACCTATCGATGTCCCAAAAATTAGTATGTACATTTAACATTTTTACTTAATAAACGCTGAACATAATCTAATATTATATAGTTTGGAAGTCATCAAAAGATTAGGTGTCAAAAAATTAGAGCTTCCACAATTTTAGGTACATGTGTCAAGCATCTAAAATTTGAGAAATTTTCAATATGACTTAACCTATAATAATATACCATTTCACATAAATAACTAAAGTAAAAAACAGTTAAAAAAAAAACTAAAGTAAAAAACAAAAGCTAAAAATAACCGCAAATTATTTCTCACGCACCTCTATTTTAGGAATTTGTTAGTCACGTTATTATAATATAATATACAAATTAGAGTTCAAAAAAAATATACAAATTCATAATAGCACATATTTTGAGAGGTAAATTTTAAAATTCCCTATAACAATGTACCTGGTACATGAGTTCATCTTCAACCCAAGAAAAGGGAGCCAAATTTAAAATTCAAAATTTTCATAAACTTTCGAAGACTAATTTAAATATTTCTTTAAAACTGATTAATTTAAATATTGAACTCAAAGAATGGATTTTTAAAAAAATACATAGAAAGTAATTAAAAAAAAAAGAATACCTAACAACTTTTTTAAAAAGGTGGCAGTTTTTTTGAACTTGTGTAGATGGTCAAAAGTTTTGGAAAACAATATATATTCAATGCATCTAGAATATATACCAACGTGAAAAAAATTGAAATATCCGCTCATCATAATTTTAGTGGATTTTATTTAGGTTCTATATAAATCTGGTCACAATTTAAAAGATTTTTATAAACAAAATCTGATTTTGATATATGGAATGTGGGAGAGAAATTCTTTTGATCTGTCAATTTTGAATTTAAAACTTCATTATTTTTAAAAAAATTCAAATGCGCCAAGAGTCAAATTTCAAGGGTTAAATTTGTTATTCCTTTCAACAAAAAAGGGGTTAAATTTGTTATTAAAAATTGATCACCATCACATTTGAGATGCCATGTACTCCTAACTCAAAGTAATTTCTCCCTTCTTCCTATCAACCATGTCAGATCATACTCTCTTCTCCTTTTTTTCTTCCATGTATGTCAACAATGCTTTGCTTTATGCCTTTATAAATTACAAATTGTTATAACTCAAAGGCATATAATTTCCTCATATCCTTGGTAGTTGGACTGGGCGAGCCCCTAGAGGGGCGACGCCCAGCATGTATCTCGCCCTGAGGCGGGGCCCTGACCTTCAGATGGGCCTTGACCTCGGAGGCCCAATTGGCCCAATAGGTAGTACCCAAGCTCTATAAATAGGAGGTAGTTATCAAGTATAGGGGACTTTGGGCTCATTTGATGAAATAGCATATGAAATTCAGCACTCTCTCTCTCATTCTCACTCTCTCTTAGCTCAATCCTCCACCTCTGGGTACTATACCTCTCTTCAATGTTCATTCCAAGAACATTTGGCGCCGTCTGTGGGGACTGTAAACTTTCTACTCCCATTCACGTGGATTGATTGTGCATGAAGTTACCTCTGATTGTGATTAGGCAATTCTCTGGTTTTCTGATTTTGATTCTGTGACTAGTGTTTGGTTTTCCGATCGAGTTTGCATCGTTTCTGGTTTGGATGGAGACTCGACGCAGGAGGCAACATCATTCACCAATGCGACAGCGGATTTCGCCGCCTCGGCGGCCTCATCGTGTGGACCTGGATTCTCCGGTACGAACGACAGGAGTACAATCGCCTTCTCCTCCTCCATCACCTCCTGCACCACCACTTCCTCCATCGCCTTCACAGGTGGGGTCTCTGGAGCGCTCACCAGAGAATTCACCTGCTCCGGAACAACAACCAGCGGTGACACAGGAGCAATGGCGCCATTTGATGCGCAGCATTGGCAACATCCAGCAGCGGAATGAGCATCTACAGGCTCAGTTAGATTTCTACCGTCGCGAGCAGCGAGATGATGGAAGCAGAGAAGCAGATTCCGTGGCTGAGTTCCGTCCGTTCTCGGAAGATGTCGAGAGTGTGGCGATTCCGGATAACATGAAAACGTTAGATCTGGATTCTTACTCCGGAGATTCCGATCCGAAGGATCATCTTCTGTATTTTAATACGAAGATGGTGATAATTGCGGCGTCAGATGCGGTGAAGTGCAGGATGTTTCCATCGACGTTCAAATCGACGGCGATGGCGTGGTTCACAACTTTGCCGCGAGGATCGATTTCAAATTTCAGAGACTTCTCATCCAAGTTTCTAGTGCAATTCTCGGCAAATAAGAATCAGCCGGTGACGATCAATGACCTATACAATATTCGCCAGCAGGAAGGGGAGTCATTGAAAGAATACATGGCAAGGTACAGCGCGGCGTCGGTAAAGGTAGAGGACGAGGAGCCTCGAGCTTGTGCTTTAGCCTTTAAAAACGGTTTGCTGCCGGGGGGGTTGAACAGCAAATTGACACGTAAGCCGGCGCGCTCGATGGAAGAGATGCGTGCTCGTGCCAGCACTTATATTCTCGACGAGGAGGACGACGCTTTCAAAAGAAAGCGCGCGAAGTTGGAAAAGGGCGACACGTCGCCCAAGCGCGCGAAAAAAGATAGGAGCGGCGAAGATAAGGGGGATGGCAAGCAGCAGAGACCAGGTAAGGGGAATTCGGTATTCAAACCGACCAAGGAACAGTTGTATCCACGGCGCGATGATTATGAACAACGTCGGCCTTGGCAATCTAAGTCTCATCGCCAGCGGGAGGAAACTGATATGGTGATGAACACAGATTTATCGGGTATGCTCCAAGGGGCGAGGGACGCAAATCTAGTGGATGAACCGGAGGCCCCAAAGTATCAGCCACGGGACGCCAATCCCAAGAAGTGGTGTGAGTTCCACCGGTCCGCCGGGCATGATACGGATGATTGTTGGACTTTGCAGCGGGAGATTGATAAGTTGATTCGGGCGGGATATCAAGGAAATCGTCAAGGTCAGTGGCGCAACGGTGGCGATCAAAACAAAGCGCACAAGCGGGAAGAGGAGCGAGCGGACACTAAGGGCAAGAAAAAGCAAGAAACAGGGGCTATCGCCACAAAAGGGGCTGATGACACGTTCGCTCAACACTCAGGCCCGCCCGTCGGGACCATCAACACCATCGCAGGGGGATTTGGCGGCGGTGGCGACACTCATGCGGCGCGTAAGCGCCATGTTCGTGCCGTTAATTCCGTTCATGAGGTCGCTTTTGGATTCGTACACCCTGACATAACAATCTCGATGGCGGACTTTGAGGGGATAAAACCTCATAAGGACGACCCGATTGTGGTACAGTTAAGGATGAACAGTTTCAACGTCAGAAGGGTACTCCTGGATCAGGGTAGTTCGGCTGATATTATCTATGGTGATGCATTTGACAAGTTGGGACTAACTGACAATGATCTGACTCCATATGCGGGAACCTTGGTAGGTTTCGCGGGGGAGCAAGTAATGGTGCGGGGATACATTGATCTAGACACAATATTTGGGGAAGATGAGTGTGCCAGGGTTTTGAAGGTAAGGTATCTGGTTCTCCAGGTGGTGGCATCTTACAATGTCATCATTGGGCGAAATACATTGAATCGCCTTTGTGCTGTAATTTCAACAGCCCACTTGGCGGTCAAGTATCCGCTAAGCAGTGGAAAGGTGGGAAAGCTGAAGGTGGACCAGAAGATGGCGAGGGAGTGTTACAATAATTACCTTAACTTGTATGGCAAGAAGAGTGCGTTGGTTGGTCATAGATGTTATGAAATCGAAGCTTCGGATGAAAATCTTGATCCCCGGGGCGAGGGGCGAGTAAATAGGCCCACGCCAATTGAGGAAACGAAGGCGCTAAAGTTTGGCGATCGCACTTTGAAGATTGGGACCAGACTGACGGAAGAGCAGGAGACGCGCCTGACAAAACTGCTTGGGGAGAACTTAGACTTGTTCGCTTGGAGCTGCAAAGACATGCCTGGAATTGATCCAAACTTCATATGTCATCGGTTAGCATTGAATCCAAGTGTCAAGCCAGTTTCACAACTCAGGAGGCGCTTGGGTGGCGACAAAGGGAAGGCGGTGCAACAGGAAGTCGACAAGTTGCTGGCGGCAGAGTTCATCAGGGAGGTGAAGTATCCGACGTGGTTGGCGAACGTCGTAATGGTGAAGAAGGCGAACGGGAAATGGCGAATGTGTGTAGATTACACAGACTTAAACAAAGCATGTCCAAAGGATTCGTATCCCCTTCCCAGCATCGATAGCCTTGTTGATGGTGCCTCGGGCAACGAACTGCTTAGCTTGATGGATGCTTATTCTGGCTATCATCAAATCCGCATGCACCCGGCAGACGAGGACAAAACGGCTTTTATGACCGCCAGAGTCAATTATTGCTATCGCACCATGCCGTTTGGACTAAAGAACGCTGGGGCGACCTACCAAAGATTGATGGATAGGGTTTTTGCTGGGCAGGTGGGAAGAAACATGGAGGTTTACGTTGATGACATGATTGTTAAGTCAGTACGTGGTTTAGACCATCATCAAGATCTGGAGGAAGCATTTGGCGAAATAAGGAAGCACAATATGCGCCTCAACCCGGAGAAATGCTCTTTTGGTGTTCAGGGGGGCAAGTTTTTGGGATTCATGATCACATCCAGAGGAATCGAGATAAACCCAGAAAAATGCAAGGCGATTCAGCAGATGAAAAGCCCTTCTAATGTGAAAGAGGTCCAACGTTTGACGGGGCGAATAGCACCTTTGTCTCGGTTTCTTCCCAAGTCTGGTGACAGATCTTTCCCTTTTTTCAAGTGTCTTCGCAAGAATGTCGCATTTGAGTGGACGGCGGAGTGTGAGGAAGCTTTTGTTCGCCTCAAGGAACTCCTATCGTCACCGCCAATCTTGTCGAAACCAATACAGGGACACCCGCTGCATTTGTATTTTGCTGTGAGCGATAGTGCTCTGAGTTCTGTGATGTTGCAGGAGATAGATGGCGAGCATCGAATTGTTTATTTTGTTAGTCACACACTCCAGGGCGCGGAGGTCAGATATCAGAAAATTGAAAAGGCGGCGCTGGCGGTCCTCGTCACCGCCCGGCGGTTGAGACCTTATTTTCAGAGTTTTCCCGTGAAGGTGCGGACGGATTTGCCCTTGAGACAAGTATTACAAAAACCGGATTTATCAGGTAGATTGGTCGCCTGGTCGGTTGAATTGTCAGAGTATGGTTTGCAATATGATAAGCGGGGCACGGTTGGTGCGCAGTCGCTAGCTGACTTTGTGGTCGAGTTGACTCCAGATCGGTTTGAAAGAGTGGACACTCAGTGGACTCTCTTCGTGGATGGATCCTCCAATAGTAGTGGCAGCGGCGCGGGAGTAACGTTAGAAGGGCCGGGAGAACTAGTGTTGGAGCAATCCCTGAAATTCGAGTTCAAAGCAACGAACAACCAAGCAGAATATGAAGCTCTCATCGCCGGCTTGAAGTTGGCGCGGGAAGTGAAGATCGGGAGTTTGTTGATAAGAACGGACTCACAATTGGTGGAGAATCAAGTAAAGGGAACTTTCCAGGTCAAAGATCCTAATCTGATCAAGTACCTTGAGCGGGTACGGTATTTGATGACACTTTTTCAAGAGGTCGTGGTGGAGTACGTTCCTCGGGCAGAAAATCAGCGGGCGGACGCGCTGGCCAAATTGGCGAGCACGCGGAAGCCCGGCAATAACAAAAGTGTGATTCAGGAAACGCTGGCGTACCCAAGCATCGAAGGCGAGCTCATGGCTTGCGTGAACAGAGGGGGAACATGGATGGATTCCATAAAATCTATCTTGGCGGGGGACCCGACAGAAGTGGAGCAATGCACGAAGGAACAACGGCGGGAGGCGAGTCACTATACTCTCATTGACGGACACTTGTATCGCCGTGGTTTCTCAACGCCATTGTTGAAATGCGTACCGCCAGAGAAGTACGAAGCGATAATGTCTGAGGTACATGAAGGAGTGTGCGTGAGCCACATCGGGGGAAGGTCTTTGGCTTGCAAGGTGTTGAGGGCGGGTTTTTACTGGCCCACCCTCAGGAAAGATTGTATGGACTTCGTGAAGCAGTGCAAGAAATGTCAAGTGTTTGCGGATTTGTCTAAGGCACCGCCAAAAGAGTTGGTAACGATGAGCGCCCCGTGGCCTTTCGCCATGTGGGGTGTGGACTTAGTCGGACCTTACCGCCAGGGCACAAATGAAGTTTATATTAGTGGCGGTGGACTACTTCACTAAGTGGATTGAGGCCGAACCGTTGGCCAAGATTACTTCTGCAAAGATAGTCAATTTCTACTGGAAGCATATTGTTTGCAGGTTCGGAATCCCAAGGGCGATCGTATCTGACAACGGGACCCAGTTTTCAAGCAGCCAAACAAGGGAGTTCTGCAGGGAAATGGGCATACAGATGAGGTTCGCCTCTGTTGAGCATCCGCAGACGAACGGGCAGGTGGAATCTGCAAACAGGGTAATCCTGCGAGGACTAAGACGACGGCTTGCGGAGGCTAAGGGAGCGTGGTTGGATGAACTTCCGGTGGTGCTATGGTCGTACAACACCACCGAGCAATCTACTACAAGGGAAACCCCCTTTAGAATGACCTATGGGGTAGACGCCATGTTGCCGGTGGAGATTGACAACTTTACATGGCGGACTCAACCAGGTTTTGAAGGGGAAAATCAGGCCAACATGGCGATGGAGCTGGACCTTTTGTCGGAAACGCGCGACGAGGCGCACATTCGGGAAACAGCGATGAAGCAGCGCGTGGCGGCAAAATTCAACAGCAGGGTTCGCGTCCGGGATATGCAGGTCGGCGACCTTGTCCTCAAGTGGCGATCGGGAGCCCCGGGGAACAAGCTTACTCCCAACTGGGAAGGGCCCTACCGCATTATTAAAGTTCTTGGTAATGGGGCCTATCACTTAGAGGAGCTGGATGGAAGCCGGTTACCTCGATCGTTCAATGGTTTGAGCTTGCGCTACTTTTATAGTTGATCGCAGGCGAGAAAGTGAACAAGGCGGAATCGCCGGAGCCAGATATCTTTAAGATTTTCCGAGGTGTTTTCAAATTCTCCAATGTATTGCAATAACAAGGCGTGCTCTTTTTCTCCGAACGGAGTTTTTTAATGAGGCGCCCCATCAATAAAATAAAACGAAAATTCACGAAATTCGTGTCCAAAAATTCCAGGGATTCCCTGACGATCGGAATTGCCGATCGACATAAAGAATTACGGCGATCACTAAGTGGGACAAGCTTGATCCCCAAAGGGGCTTGCTGGAACCCTGAAGGTTGTGGCGATTCCACAAGTGGCCTTTGATGCCTGGGAATCACCCTCCGGAAAGTCTGACGTGATCGCCGGTCCCGTAAACGATGTGCTGGGTAAGTCTCGCCAGAATACGACGAGCGCCGTTAGCTAGGCAAAAGTCTTGGGACCCCCAAATGGCCATTGGGATCCAAGCGTTGTAAGCCCCGAGCGGGCAAAGCCCCGGGCGAAGTCCTCGAGAATGGAGGCCGTTTCTTCCTATTAGGGAAAACGTCTAAAGTCTTGGTGGTGGAATACCAAGCAACAAGTCCTAGTTAAAATTAAGACACAAAATCGTTAGGCGTAATTCAATCATATGACGCGTGAAAAATAGCGCAAGATATAAGGTCGGCGAATGAATAAGGTGGAAGGCGAGTGCTTGGTCACTCAGGATGTTGAGTATGTTACTACTCTGGCGTGTTGAGGGGTTAAACTATGAAACTTACTTCTCTGGCGTGTTGAGGGGTTAAACTATGAAACTTATTCTTAAATCTTTTAGGCCATAAGAAGGCGGCGGAAGCATTCCAACATGATTTACAAAATATCCAACGGCGATATAAAAAGCTATGGCGAGGGGTTGCTTAAACATAGACGAATGGCGGAAAAGTACACTACAAGGTGACAGTAAAAGCTAAAGTAATGTTAAAATTACATTATTCATTGTTTTCTTTCTCCTGTTCTTCTTCTTCCTCTTCTTCTTCAGTCGCTGTCCAGAGGTTTTGGTCAATCAGGGGAGGATCGTCGGGACCAACCAGTCCTTCGGCGGTTATTTCTTTCATTACTCCCATGGCGCTAAAGTCAAAGTTCGGGTACAAATGTTGGGTCTGATCTTTGGCGAGGAAGAAACCGCGCTCGCGGTTGTCAAGGGCGATGTCAGCAGCTTGTTCCCTCACCTCAGTTGTAAGATCAAGTTTTGATCTAGTAGTACAACTCTATGTTTTGATGATTACAAGTTAACCTTTTGATATGAACAATTGTGGTACTCTAACGTGTTTTTCTGAGTGTGCTATTTACAGGCTCTGACCCTGACTCAATTTCACACAAATCAGAAGCACTGTGTATAAAGGGTAACCCAAGCAACGCTTTCGCATTCACCATGTTCTGTATGAACAGTGGAAAAGCTTCAGAAGATCTGAAGCTATACAAACTCTGATGAGGACTCAGTCGCTAGAAGCTCTGATGATCCAGAAGTTCTGACAACCAAGAAACACTGAAGGTTCAGATGTTCCGATGGTGTAGAAGACTCTGAAGATCCAGAAGCTGAATAGTGGAAACTCTGAAGTCCAGAAGCAAGAAACTCTGAAGGCCATGTTCTTCCCTCTGAGTTCAGAATCAGAAGATACAATGGTCAGAGGATCTGTGCTTTCCCTCTGACTCTGATCAACCGGCTTCACAAGTTCCAATATGAAGTATTCCTCTGATCAGAAGTCTCCTAGGTTAAAAGGTCAAGTCGCTATCCAAGTACAAAAGCAAGTGTACCTTCCTGACGACCTACCTAACGTTCTCAGCCACAGCAGAAGCTGGATTTTCCAGAACTGCCCTCCAACGGTAGCATTTCCATGCAACGCTCAACCCTAATCCTTGGAGTATATATAGAGGCTGAAGATTGAAAGAAGCGGCTAGAAGAAGAAAAAATATACAAGAAGCAATACACACGCGCAAGACATATTCTAAGCTTTCTTTCATCTTGTAATTTATTTTAGTTTACACTCAGCTTATTCAGAAGCAAACCCTTGTAAACACCAACCTCAAACAGTTGTTTGATTTTTCCTTTAGGAGATCAAGGTTGATCGGATCCTAGAGAAGACTAAGAGAGTGAATCTTAGTGTGAGCTAAGTCAGTGTAATTGTTAGTCACTTGTAGGTTTCAAGTGCAGTTGTAACTCTTACCTGATTAGTGGATTGCCTTCATTCTAAGAAGGAAGAAATCACCTTAACGGGTGGACTGGAGTAGCTTGAGTGATTTATCAAGTGAACCAGGATAAAATCCTTGTGTGCTTTTCTATCTCTATCTTTTGCACTTAGTTCTCGAAAAGATTTGTTAAAATCTTTAAGGTGGTAGTTTTTGTACTGAAAACGTTATTCAAACCCCCCCTTTCTACCGTTTTTCATACCTTCAATTGGTATCAGAGCGCAAGTTCTGATTACCACACCTAACAGTGTTCAGTGATCCGGGCCGGTGTGAAAAACAATGGCTGCCACCACCAGTGAAACTCAAAGAGATGGTTACAACGCAAAGCCTCCTATGTTCGATGGTCAAAGGTTCGAATATTGGAAAGATAGACTGGAAAGTTTCTTTCTGGGTTTCGATGCAGATCTCTGGGATATTATTGTGGATGGCTATGAGCGTCCAGTTGATGCAGATGGCAAAAAGATCCCAAGGTCAGAGATGTCTGCAGATCAAAAGAAGCTGTACTCACAACATCATAAAGCAAGAGCAATTCTTCTAAGTGCTATCTCCTATGAGGAGTACCAGAAGATTACAGATCGTGAGTTTGCTAAAGGCATTTTTGATTCTCTGAAGATGTCTCATGAAGGAAACAAGAAAGTCAAAGAATCAAAGGCATTGTCTTTGATCCAAAAGTATGAATCCTTCATCATGGAGCCAAATGAGTCCATTGAAGAAATGTTCTCCAGATTTCAACTGCTTGTAGCTGGCATACGTCCTCTCAACAAGAGCTACACAACAAAAGATCACGTCATAAGGGTCATCAGGTGTCTTCCTGAAAGTTGGATGCCTTTGGTGACTTCAATAGAGCTCACGAGAGATGTTGAGAATATGAGTTTAGAAGAACTCATCAGCATTTTGAAATGCCATGAGCTGAAGCGCTCAGAGATGCAAGATCTGAGGAAAAAGTCCATAGCCTTGAAATCCAAATCTGAAAAGGCTAAGGTTGAGAAGTCAAAGGCTCTTCAAGCTGAAGAAGAAGAATCTGAAGAAGCATCAGAAGATTCTGATGAAGATGAGCTGACTCTGATCTCCAAGAGACTCAACCGCATCTGGAAGCACAGGCAGAGCAAGTTCAAAGGCTCTGGAAAGGCAAGAGGAAAGCCTGAATCCTCAGGTCAGAAGAAGTCATCAATCAAGGAAGTCACTTGCTTTGAGTGCAAAGAATCAGGGCACTACAAAAGTGACTGTCCAAAATTGAAGAAGGACAAGAAGCCAAAGAAGCACTTCAAGACCAAGAAGAGTCTGATGGTGACATTCGATGAATCAGAGTCAGAGGATGTTGACTCTGATGGTGAAGTCCAAGGACTCATGGCTATTGTCAAAGACAAAGGAACAGAGTCAAAGGAAGCTGTTGACTCTGACTCAGAATCAGAAGGAGATCCAGACTCTGACGATGAAAATGAGGTATTTGCTTCCTTCTCTACCTCTGAACTGAAACATGCTTTGTCTGATATCATGGATAAGTATAACTCCTTGTTGTCTAAGCATAAGAAGCTGAAAAAGAACTTATCTGCTGTTTCTAAAACTCCTTCTGAACATGAGAAAATCATATCTGATTTGAAAAATGATAACCATGCTTTAGTTAATTCTAACTCTGTGCTTAAGAATCAAATTGCAAAGTTAGAAGAAGTTATTGCCTGCGATGCCTCTGATAGTAAGCATGAATCTAAGTATGAAAAATCTTTTCAAAGATTCCTGGCTAAAAGCGTAGATAGAAGCTTAATGGCTTCAATGATCTATGGTGTAAGCAGAAATGGAATGCATGGCATTGGCTATTCTAAACCAATTAGAAATGAGCCTTCTGTGTCTAAAGCTAAATCCTTGTATGAATGCTTTGTTCCCTCTGATACCATATTGCCTGATTCTGTACCTGCTGAAGTTGCTAAAAACCCTCTTAAAAAGGGATCTTTCTCTATGACTAAATATCATGCAAATATTCCTTTAAAATATCATGTTGAGACACCCAAGGTGATCAGAACCCTTGGGGTAACTAACAAAAGAGGACCCAGAAAGTGGGTACCTAAGGACAAGATTATCTATGTTGCAGATATCCTTGATAGCTCCACTGAAACACCAATCATGGTATCTGGACAGTGGATGCTCGCGTCACATGACGGGAGAAAAGCGTATGCTCCGAGAGCTGAAACTTAAGCCTGGAGGCGAAGTTGGCTTTGGAGGAAATGAAAAGGGTAAAATTATTGGTACTGGTACTATTTGTGTAGATAGTAGTCCATGCATTGATAATGTTTTATTGGTAGACGGCTTAACACATAACTTATTGTCTATAAGTCAATTAGCTGACAAGGGTTATGATGTTATATTCAATCAAAAGTCCTGCCGGGCTGTAAGTCAGATCGATGGCTCTGTTCTGTTTAACAGCAAGAGGAAGAACAACATTTATAAGATCAGATTATCTGAGTTGGAGGCTCAGAATGTGAAGTGCCTTCTGTCTGTTAATGAAGAGCAGTGGGTATGGCATAGACGGTTAGGGCATGCCAGTATGAGAAAGATTTCTCAGCTGAGCAAGCTAAACCTTGTCAGGGGCTTACCCAATCTGAAGTTCGCTTCAGACGCTCTTT
This sequence comes from Lotus japonicus, assembly GCF_012489685.1. Lineage (NCBI taxonomy): Eukaryota > Viridiplantae > Streptophyta > Magnoliopsida > Fabales > Fabaceae > Lotus > Lotus japonicus. The sequence goes on from NC_080042.1 coordinate 68,216,809, forward strand.
GTGAAGCATGTCAGAAAGGCAAATTCACAAAAGTCCCTTTCAAGGCAAAGAATGTTGTCTCAACCTCAAGGCCGTTAGAACTTCTGCATATCGACCTGTTTGGACCAGTGAAAACTGAGTCTATAGGTGGCAAGAGATATGGGATGGTTATCGTTGATGACTATAGCCGCTGGACATGGGTAAAGTTTCTAACCCGCAAGGATGAGTCTCATGCTGTGTTCTCTACCTTCATTGCTCAAGTGCAAAACGAGAAGGCTTGTAGAATTGTGCGTGTCAGAAGTGACCATGGTGGAGAGTTTGAGAATGACAAGTTTGAGAGTCTGTTTGATTCCTATGGAATTACACATGATTTCTCTTGTCCCAGAACTCCTCAACAAAATGGTGTTGTTGAGAGGAAGAATAGAACTCTTCAGGAGATGGCTAGAACCATGCTCCAAGAAACTGGCATGGCTAAGCACTTTTGGGCAGAGGCAGTAAATACAGCATGTTACATTCAGAACAGAATCTCTGTGAGACCAATTCTGAAAAAGACTCCTTATGAATTGTGGAAGAACATAAAACCCAACATTTCTTATTTTCATCCTTTTGGCTGTGTTTGTTATGTTCTCAATACTAAGGATAGATTGCATAAATTTGATGCTAAATCTTCTAAGTGTCTATTACTTGGTTATTCTGATAGATCTAAAGGTTTTAGATTTTATAATACTGATGCTAAGACTATTGAAGAATCTATTCATGTTAGATTTGATGATAAGCTTGACTCTGACCAGTCAAAGCTAGTTGAAAAGTTTGCAGATTTAAGCATTAATGTTTCTGACAAAGGCAAAGCTCCAGAGGAAGTTGAACCAGAGGAAGAAGCTGGTCCCTCTAACTCACAAACTCTGAAGAAGAGCAGAATCACTGCAGCTCATCCTAAGGAATTGATTCTGGGCAACAAAGATGAACCAGTCAGAACCAGATCTGCCTTCAGACCCTCTGAAGAGACCTTGCTGAGTCTGAAAGGATTGGTGTCCTTAATTGAACCCAAGTCCATAGATGAAGCTCTTCAGGACAAGGATTGGATTCTGGCCATGGAAGAAGAATTGAATCAATTCTCCAAGAACGATGTTTGGAGCTTAGTGAAGAAGCCTGAGAATGTCCATGTTATTGGAACGAAATGGGTATTCAGAAACAAGCTAAATGAGAAAGGAGATGTAGTCAGAAACAAGGCAAGGCTAGTTGCTCAAGGCTACAGCCAGCAGGAAGGAATAGACTACACTGAAACATTTGCTCCAGTAGCAAGACTGGAGGCAATCAGACTATTGATTTCTTTCTCAGTAAATCACAACATAGTTCTACATCAGATGGACGTAAAGAGTGCCTTCCTAAATGGTTATATCTCAGAGGAAGTCTATGTTCATCAACCCCCAGGTTTTGAAGATGAAAAGAAACCAGACCATGTGTTCAAATTGCAGAAATCACTCTACGGTCTGAAGCAAGCTCCCAGAGCATGGTATGAGAGACTTAGCTCATTCCTTCTGGAGAATGAGTTTGTAAGGGGTAAAGTAGATACAACTCTCTTTTGCAAGACTTATAAAGATGATATCTTAATTGTGCAAATTTATGTTGATGATATTATATTTGGTTCTGCTAATCAATCTCTATGCAAAGAATTTTCTGAGATGATGCAGGCTGAATTTGAGATGAGTATGATGGGAGAATTAAAGTACTTTCTGGGAATACAAGTTGATCAAACACCAGAAGGAACATATATCCATCAGAGCAAGTACACTAAAGAACTTCTGAAGAAGTTCAATATGCTGGAATCTACAGTGGCCAAGACTCCAATGCATCCAACATGCATTCTGGAAAAAGAAGATATAAGTGGTAAAGTATGTCAGAAGCTCTATCGTGGCATGATAGGTTCACTTCTGTACTTAACTGCATCTAGGCCAGACATATTATTTAGTGTTCATTTATGTGCTCGTTTCCAATCAGATCCAAGGGAAACCCACTTAACTGCTGTTAAGAGGATCCTAAGGTATCTGAAAGGCACCACTAACCTTGGCTTGATGTATAAGAAAACATCAGAGTATAAGCTTTCAGGTTATTGTGATGCTGATTATGCTGGAGATAGAACCGAGAGAAAAAGTACTTCTGGAAATTGTCAATTTCTGGGAAGCAATCTAGTCTCATGGGCAAGCAAGAGGCAATCAACCATTGCTCTATCAACTGCAGAGGCAGAATATATCTCAGCAGCAATATGCAGCACTCAGATGCTCTGGATGAAACATCAGCTGGAGGATTATCAGATCCTTGAGAGCAATATCCCAATCTATTGTGATAACACTGCTGCAATTTCGTTGAGCAAGAATCCTATCTTGCATTCAAGGGCAAAGCACATTGAGGTAAAGTATCACTTCATTAGAGATTATGTGCAGAAGGGCGTACTTCTTCTGAAGTTTGTTGATACTGACCATCAATGGGCAGATATCTTTACAAAGCCCTTAGCTGAAGATAGATTTAATTTTATTCTGAAAAATCTAAACATGGACTTTTGTCCAGAGTGAAGATAGATCAGAACCTCTGACTATGATACTTCTTGATCAGAAGATGTCTAGTCCAGAAGGTAACTCAATCAGAGTGTGTGTGCCCACTGGTACTGACTCTGAAGCTGAGACAACAACACGTGCGTCAGAATTTCTGATGCATAGTTCCTTGTGCCCGTGTGACAGTCTGTTGTGATTGCGTGTAGATATGCTTATCTTCTGTGTGTGATTGTGTATTTTACTGTAACTGTCTATCTTTAATTTTCAACCGTTGATCTTAAAGTGCTTTTTGAATCAACAACGGTTATTTGATAAAACCCACTATACACACACGTTCTCTCTCACTTCCGGTTTTCACTCTCGCACTCCCTGCTTTTCAAAACCGCCTCCTTCGTGATTTCTCTCTCGATCTCTCTTCATCCTTCAAACTTCATCTTCTACCTCAAACCTTCAACCTCTTCAAAATGGTGAGACAAACCAGAAGATCTACTGCAGATGCACCTCAGTTCCCTCACATGGTAGTCGGGTTGGCAACGGGTCAACGGGGCTCTGAGAACCCAGCACAAGAACAAGCTCAAGCTCAAGAGGAGATTGTTCCTATTGCAGAACGGGGCTGTGCCGTTCACTGTGTATTTCCTCCTGAGGAACTCCAAGTCCTTGCAGAATGGAGATTCAACCTCGACAACTTGGCTGCAAATGGGTTTGATCTCCGTCCTGAAGTCCAAGCTCAAGGTTGGGGAAACTACTTCAATCGACTTCGAGGACCGGTGTATGAGAAGCTGGTAAAGGAATTCTGGAAGCACGCTGATTGTGATGACACTCAGGTGGTCTCTTACATACTGGGTAGGAAGATCATCATCACGGAGAAGTCATTCGTGAATCTGCTAGGTGCAGAAACTGCTCATGGGTATCGGTTCTCACTGACGGAATCGAAGCTGAAACCCAGAACCAAGGACATCGTCAACAAGGCCCTGTACACCACCTTCAAACCGGGCAAGACGAGCTACAAAGTGATGGACCTTCAACCCAAACTCAGGGTCTGGCACAAGATCCTGCTCAACTGCATCAATCAACGACCAAAGGGCAGTTCTCCAGACTACATCAACTTCAATCAGAAGGCGATGCTGTTCTTCATTCAAGACAAGGAGAAGATCTGCCTTCCCTACTTCCTGTTCTCCTATTTGAAGGAATGCATCCGGAAGTCTCGCACCACCTCCTCCATCAAGTCAGCCATCAAATATATCCCTTTTGGGAGGCTGATCTCAGACTTTCTCATTGAAAGCAACTTGGTGCAAGATTTGATCAATGCTGGTTGCACAGAGGACTTGAGCACCATTGTTAGCGATGTCTTCACTGCCAACTCTCTGAAGAAGATGGGTTTGGTCCAGAAGAAGATTGCTCCTGCTCATGAGGACACATCTTCTGAGATCAGAGGAAGAAGAATGCCTCTGAATGACTACCCTCTGTGGACTCAAGCAGACCATCCTGAAGCCATCAGATGCTATGTTGAAGACCTCAGGGCTCAAGGATTCGAGATTGACCTTGATGATTTCGTCAGCAGACTTCCACCAGCTCCAGAGTTTCCTTCTCCTCCCAAGAAGAAAACCAAGAGGAAGATGGTTCTGGACGAATCCTCAGAGGAATCTGATGTCCCTCTGGTCAAGAAGGCGAAGAGCAAGCCTGATGATGATGATGGTCCTCCAAAGAAGAAGCAGAAGAAAGTCAGAATTGTGGTGAAGCCTACTCGGGTGGAACCAGCTGCTGCAGAGGTCAGAAGGACTGAACCTCCTGCCAGAGTGACTCGATCATCAGCACATACAAGTAAGCCTGCACTTACCTCTGATGATGATTTGAATTTATTTGATGCACTCCCAATTTCTGCCTTACTCCAACACTCTTCAAATCCCCTCACTCCTATTCATGAATCCCAGCCAGCCGCACAAACCACCTCTCCACCACATTCCCCAAGATCTTCATTCTTTCAACCTTCTCCTACTGAAGCACCACTCTGGAATTTGCTTCAGAACCAACCCTCTAGGTCAGAAGATCCAACCTCTCTCCTTACCATTCCATACGACCCATTAACTTCTGAACCCATCATCCCCAACCAACCAGAACCCAAACCAACAGAACCACAACCCAGAACGTCTGATCACTCTGCTCCCAGAGCATCAGCACGTCCTGCTGTCAGAACCACGGATACAGACTCTTCATCAGCCTTCACACCTGTATCCTTCCCCATCAATGTCTTTGACTCTCCTCCCTCCAATACCTCTGAATCACTTAGAAAATTCATGGAGGTTAGGAAAGAGAAGGTATCTGCCTTGGAAGAATATTACCTTACCTGTCCAAGCCCTAGGCAATATCCTGGCCCTAGACCTGAACGTCTAGTTGACCCAGATGAACCTATCTTGGCCAATCCTATCCAAGAGGCAGACCCCTTAGTCCAACAGGCTCACCCTGTCCCTGACCAACATGAGCCAATTCAACCAGACCCTGAACCTGAACAATCAGTATCTAACCAATCCTCGGTTAGATCACCTCACCCTCTGGTTGAAACTTCAGACCCTCACCGTGGAACCTCTGAACCCAATGCTCCCATAATTAACATTGGTTCTCCACAAGGTGTCTCTGAAGCTCATAGCAGCAATCACCCAGCCTCTCCTGCACCCAACCTCTCCATCGTTCCCTATACTCACCTTCAACCCACATCTCTCTCTGAGTGCATCAATATTTTCAATCATGAAGCCTCCTTGAGGCTCCGCAATGTGCACGGTCAGACTGACCTCAGTGAGAATGCTGAAAATGTGGCTGATGAGTGGAACAATTTGAGCACTTGGCTGGTGGCTCAGTTTCCCGTTATGCTGCAGCTCCTGCATGCAGAGGGAAGTCAGAGCATTGAGGCTGCAAAGCAAAGGTTTGCTAGGAGGGTGGCTCTTCATGAACTCGAACAGAGAACCAAGCTTCTTGAAGCCATTGAAGAAGCCAAGAGACAGAAAGAACAAGAAGAAGAAGCTGCCCGTCAAGCAGCAGCTCAGGCTGAACAAGCCAGACTTGAGGCAGAACGTCTTGAAGCTGAGGCTGAGGCAGAGCGACTTGCACCAGTTCTGTTTACTCCTGCTGCTTCTGCTTCCATTCCAGAACCTCAAGCTGCTCAGAACGTTCCTTCCAGCTCTACTCCGACAAGCTCATCCAGACTCGACATCATGGAACAACGTCTTGACACTCATGAATCCATGCTGATTGAGATGAAGCACATGATGATGGAACTTCTGCGCCGTACTGACAAATCTTAGCTTTTTAGGATCTCTTCTTTTTCTTCCTTTTCCTTTTTATTTAACGTTGTTTTATTTAAACTCTGCTTATTTACTTACTTTAATTTGTTCATTTGTGATTCTATATGCATATATCTATATATATTTGTGGCACATATGTTTGCAAAACCTGTTTTATTCATAATTGTTCTACGTTTACATCACAATTCTTTCCATCATACATTATTCCCTATATCTAGAATGGAGGATCCTTCCTCATTCTTCTGCATTCTTGGCGCTGCTCCACTCTTTCCTTCTCCAGACGATCCAATGCATACTCTATGTTGCCAAGTTTGATGCTCAGATCATCTCTTTCTAGACTATCTTCTGTCGTCTTGAGTCTCTTTTCCACAGTCTCCTTCTCTTCCAGCAGATTCAGCTCCCGCTGGCAAAGCTCCTGAATCTCTTCCACGAAGCAGAGGAACTCCTTCAGATCTTTCTCCATCTCTGGACCAAGATCTTCTTCAAGCAGTGTCTTCGTCAGCTCTTGTATGGTCTTTGTACCATCGGGATGCCTAATATTGAGGAACATATCTTCCTCAAACGCCTTCCTTCTGAGCTCTTCTAATGCCATTCTGTATGATGCCATTTTTTTTCTGAATATTATTCGAGGTGTGAAGCTTACCTTTCTCTCCAACGTTTTTATAGGCTTCACTTTCTCTCTGAAAGTTAATGCTATTACAGTTTCTCGAGGTTAAGTACTTGGTAACTGACCCTTCTATTTCCTCACTTGACCGGTGGTAAACGTTCATCCCTTGCATTAACTCTTCTATTTATTATCGCCTCACTCTGATTCTTACATCGTCTTCATTTTCTTTCAACTTAGACCTTCTCTAAGGGGGAAGTACCTTGTACTTCAAGCTAAGTTTTTCACACCCCAAGCTTTTTGCTTATGACAAAAAGGGGGAGTAAACCCAGTTTTTGATGTGTAAGATGTGTTAGTGTGACTTATTTTTCTTTTGGAGATTTTAAGAGTTCCACCTTCATGACCATAGATGTGTCACTGGGCAAATACAAGGAATACATTTCACTTCTTCTGAAGTGATTCTAAGTTGACTCTGATACCCAAGACTCTGATACCTTGTCCATGACTCTGATCACTTATGCGCTCTGATTATTCGTTTTTCATCTATGTCATAAGCTTTTCACTCTGAACTCTTATATGATTTAGCTCAGAATCTAGACTTTACTAACGTTTTCATCAAGTATTAGATTCAGGGGGAGCTAAGCTCAGAATCAAGCAGTGACTTGAATTCAGAATGAGCAAGATAAACTATTCACATCAGGATAAGTCTAATTCTATATCTCTAAACTCTGAGTGAATTCAGTTTAATGTTTAAGAATTGTTCATCAAAAATCTTAGTTTTGTCATCATCAAAAAGGGGGAGATTGTAAGATCAAGTTTTGATCTAGTAGTACAACTCTATGTTTTGATGATTACAAGTTAACCTTTTGATATGAACAATTGTGGTACTCTAACGTGTTTTTCTGAGTGTGCTATTTACAGGCTCTGACCCTGACTCAATTTCACACAAATCAGAAGCACTGTGTATAAAGGGTAACCCAAGCAACGCTTTCGCATTCACCATGTTCTGTATGAACAGTGGAAAAGCTTCAGAAGATCTGAAGCTATACAAACTCTGATGAGGACTCAGTCGCTAGAAGCTCTGATGATCCAGAAGTTCTGACAACCAAGAAACACTGAAGGTTCAGATGTTCCGATGGTGTAGAAGACTCTGAAGATCCAGAAGCTGAATAGTGGAAACTCTGAAGTCCAGAAGCAAGAAACTCTGAAGGCCATGTTCTTCCCTCTGAGTTCAGAATCAGAAGATACAATGGTCAGAGGATCTGTGCTTTCCCTCTGACTCTGATCAACCGGCTTCACAAGTTCCAATATGAAGTATTCCTCTGATCAGAAGTCTCCTAGGTTAAAAGGTCAAGTCGCTATCCAAGTACAAAAGCAAGTGTACCTTCCTGACGACCTACCTAACGTTCTCAGCCACAGCAGAAGCTGGATTTTCCAGAACTGCCCTCCAACGGTAGCATTTCCATGCAACGCTCAACCCTAATCCTTGGAGTATATATAGAGGCTGAAGATTGAAAGAAGCGGCTAGAAGAAGAAAAAATATACAAGAAGCAATACACACGCGCAAGACATATTCTAAGCTTTCTTTCATCTTGTAATTTATTTTAGTTTACACTCAGCTTATTCAGAAGCAAACCCTTGTAAACACCAACCTCAAACAGTTGTTTGATTTTTCCTTTAGGAGATCAAGGTTGATCGGATCCTAGAGAAGACTAAGAGAGTGAATCTTAGTGTGAGCTAAGTCAGTGTAATTGTTAGTCACTTGTAGGTTTCAAGTGCAGTTGTAACTCTTACCTGATTAGTGGATTGCCTTCATTCTAAGAAGGAAGAAATCACCTTAACGGGTGGACTGGAGTAGCTTGAGTGATTTATCAAGTGAACCAGGATAAAATCCTTGTGTGCTTTTCTATCTCTATCTTTTGCACTTAGTTCTCGAAAAGATTTGTTAAAATCTTTAAGGTGGTAGTTTTTGTACTGAAAACGTTATTCAAACCCCCCCTTTCTACCGTTTTTCATACCTTCATCAGTGGCTTTGGCCTTCTCCGTCGCTAGCTCGTCCTCTAGTTTTTTGATCTTTGCCAGTTGGGAAGCAATCTCAGCATCTTTCGTGGTGAGGGCCTCGGCATGAGTTTCGGTCGCTTTCTTGATCTCCTCGGACGTAGCCTGCATCACCGCCTCCATGTCAGACTTCGCCAAGGCCAAGGACTCCGCAGACTTTTTCTCTTGCTCTGCCAACGCCTTCTTCACTAACTCCAGCTCAGCGCGCAGTATGGCAAGCTCTGACTCCTTAGCAATCAGCGCCTCGCCTCGGGCGATCAAGTCCTTCTCAGCTTGCTCTTTTTCCTTTTTGCAAGCTTGAAGGCTTGCATCAAGCTCATCTGCTTCTTCCTTCATCAGCGCCAGCTGATCCTCCAGCTCGCCGATTTTAATCCCCGCCGTGCCAATCATCTTGTCGGCATAGACTTTGTCTTTTCCTGCCTGCGTCGCCAGTTTGTCGAAACGCTTTTCCCAAGCAGCGGCGGCTTCTTGATGCTTAGCACTTTCGGCCTTCAACCGCTCAGCTTCAACGGTGGCGGCATTGAACTTCTCAAATGCGTGAGCAAAGATGCACCCAGCGCGTAGGAGGCAAGCAAGAGTCTCCTCCTTGGTGTCATTAAGGCCCTGACTCAAAACTTCTTTTTCTATGACGTCACGGTTAAGACCAGCAAGTAAGAATTCTGAGGGTTCAATGGCGTTGGGGAGCATATTATAATAGCTTGAGGAACCGACCTGGGGAGCAGGGGCTTGTTCAATTTGAGCCGCTTCAGAGGTAGTGGCAGCGCCAGGACAGGATTTTTCCCCTTGATGAGGCGGGGAAGGCATGGAGCCCGCATCATGTGTTGAGGGCGGGCTAGGAGGCGCATCTTGGCGAGGGGGAGACTTCGGGGTTTCATTTTCTTTTTCCTTCTCTCCAATAGGAGTGTCAGAAGACGCAGCAGCTTTTGTGGCGTTGACGCCGGCAGAGGCGGCTGTGGCGCCAATAGAGGACTCAGCGGCAACAGCAGCGGTCGCACCGGCGGTGGCAGGAGTAGAAGCTGGTACGGTGGTTGGCTCGATAGTCGCGCCGACGGAGGCTTCAGCGACATTTTTGCCTTTAGGCGCAGCAGCAGTGGTGGGCTGAGCGCCAGGGTTGGATGTGCCGGCGCCGGAGGAGGCTTTGACCAATCTTCTCCTCTTGGGAGCTTTGGTGCTCTCGGCTTGGTTCTCAGCACCGCCCCGTTTTTTCGCGTCGCCCTCAGTGTTGAATTTTGGGGAAAAGCGATCCATTCTCCTCTCACGGGCCTTCAGGAGCTCGGCGTTCGTGAAATTCATGTCTTCTGTAACAATAAAAAATACGATCAGTGACAACATAGGAGACGAGAAAGGAAATGTCAATAATAAAAGTGAGCTATGGGCAACCTAAGTATTTGGGAGTTCTTGAGAGGTCAGCGCCCTCAAGGACAGTTGTGCAGTCAAGGATGGGAAGTGGGGCAAGGAGATTAAGAAAGGCTTTGTCGTTGGCGGACAAAGATTCCTCTGAAGGGTCGGTGATCCCATTGGGCTTCTCCGTCCAGTAAAGAGGAAAAAGGGCGGTCCCGTCTCTAAGGGTGAATGCCTCTGGGTAGGCGGGATGAACCGCCACACGGAAGTACTTCCGTGCGAAGGAGGACTTCGCGTTACTTTTGTGGGGATGCAAGCACTTCCGGCCGGCTCGGGCCTTCAAGGAAATCCATCCTTTGTTTTTGATGGACTTGGGATCGACGTCGTAGAGGTAGAAGAAACTGGTGGGGGATGGGGCGATGCCGACAGCGGCGCTTAGGATTTCAAAACACCGAATGAAGGCCCAGGCGTTAGGGTGGAGTTGGCAGGGAGCCGCGTTGATGTCGCGGAGGACGGTTTGGACAAAGGGCGAGAAAGGAAGCCTGATTCCAAGCTCGCTAAACATGTATTCATACGCAAAGAAGAAATGGGATCTTTTTACGTCGCCGTCTGGCTTATGAAGCCAGGGGCGGTCCCCAGGACTGCAAATCCAGATCCTGAGTTTCGCGCTAAACTCATCGTCATTCGACAAACCACCCAGGGAGTTCACGAACTGCACGATGAGATCGCTGTTCTGGAAAATAGAAGGTTGGTCTATAGCCTCGTGAGTGGGGGCTATTTGGACTTGAAGGGGCAGAGTGGCGTAGGTTTTTAGTCGATAAGGTGGGATCTCCGGGGCCTCTAAACGGAGGCCGCCGGCGGCGGTGGCATCAGGGTCGCTTCCGGAGGAAGAAGAGGAGTGGTTAGGGGAGGTAGGGTTTGAAGCCATTTTTAGAAGACAGTGAAGTGAAAGAAAGGAAAAGATGAGTATGTGTGTGATGCAAAGATAAGGACAGTGGGACTCACCGGAGTAGGCTGTGAAGAGTGGGTAGCGGAAAGGGTGATAAGCGACGGCTCCGGAGCGGAAGTGGGCAGAGGGAGTTTGGTAAGCGATTAGGGAAGTAAAGAGGGGTCTCGGAAAGGGATGACTGTGGGGAAGAAGGGTTTTTATAGGGGAAGGGGAGAAGCTGGAAGGGTGACGCGTGTTGGACGCGTGTGGAAGGTTGGAAGTCATGATGGTTTTGGGGAGGTGGGTCGCGTGCAACGGGGAGTTACTGCGCACGATGGGACGGTTATGACAGAGGAAGTAACGGTTCCGGAGAAAGAGGGAAATTGATGTAACCGACGCATCACATGGGGCAGCCACGTGAGGCGGATAGAGATTTAAAAGGGTTTTAAAATAAGGGAAAGCGCGAAAAGCCTCGCCACTATAAGGATCAAACACCATCGCCTGACGGGTGACACCAACAACGAAGTTTCAGTCGCTCGCCGGGGTTACCGCCAGTCAATGATTGAATGATCAGCACATGACCCATGCCTGCCACCTTTCCCGCCGGCGAACGATCATACACCTGCTCCAACTTATCGCCAATACGAAGTAATCGTTCTCGCCGCTTGTGGACTTGTGGACTTGCCCGTTCGGATTGCTCGTCAAGTCAGTGGACTGGGTAACCGAAAATGCTAGTTTCCTTTTACTCACGCCATGTTGGCGATATAGTTTACTTCTCTTTTCTCAAGCCATTTTGGCAGTACAGATTCCGGTGTACTGTAAGACATATGTAAAAGCATTTAAAAGACACACTTAGCTCTCATACCTCGAGCTCGGTGTCTTGTGGACTAGTGGACTGGGCGAGCCCCTAGAGGGGCGACGCCCAGCATGTATCTCGCCCTGAGGCGGGGCCCTGACCTTCAGATGGGCCTTGACCTCGGAGGCCCAATTGGCCCAATAGGTAGTACCCAAGCTCTATAAATAGGAGGTAGTTATCAAGTATAGGGGACTTTGGGCTCATTTGATGAAATAGCATATGAAATTCAGCACTCTCTCTCTCATTCTCACTCTCTCTTAGCTCAATCCTCCACCTCTGGGTACTATACCTCTCTTCAATGTTCATTCCAAGAACAGTAGTCCTTTTTCTTCAACTTTGAACATAAATCTGCTTCAGCAAGCTCCAATGATTCTTTAAAGGTGTTATAGAAGCAGAATTTATGTCACGTTAAACTTTTCGTTCATGATATCAGCATATTTTCTTCATTATCCTTTGCATCCTGTTTCTCTTTGTTTAATTTTTTTAGCTACAATCCCCTTCTCTGTTTCATTATTGTTTTGTAATGTTCATGTACTGTTGTGTTTGTTGATAAAAAAATCTTGAAGGATAGACATCACTTTTATTTCATTTTTCTATTATTATGTGATTTCAACGTTTATCTGCACTTTTTTGTAGGGGTACTGGATGAAGACAAGAGCTTATTTGAAGGTTGATTTTCCTTTTATCATTAATTCCTAATGAAGATATTAGGTAATCTTTCTTTCTTTCTATTGAATTCTTTCCGTTTTTGTTGTATTGAAGGTTGATTTTCATTTTGAAAGCAGTGAAGAAACAATTCATGATTCTTCCTTTGTAATACAAATTCTTATTTTCACAATACATATTTTCGACTTTTATCAACTGCAATCAGTTTTTTTTGTTCTACCAATTTGTATATTTGTTGTCTTATGTCTTTTCTATGAATTTACGGGTAGTTTTAAGCTTTTCATTTGTTAGGGGTAGTGAGAATCATAGCAAAGGATCTGATAAATTCACAGTGAAAACATTTCACATGGATCCATGAGTATGATTTTGTTCAAGCGTTCATTTCTCTCTTCTATATTTTATAATTATTTTAACTTTGTATTATGATTTCAATTTAATTTGCTAATATACCTCTAAATTACCATTTGACGTTTGGAAATAGTAAGTCAAAAAGATGCAAGAGTATGGAAGAAGATGCAAGTATAAAAGATGAGATTAGTGAGTGTCTGAGATTTTTTTCTTAATAGCTAATTGATCAATTTCAAATTTAAATTGTTGATTTTAGTTTTTTATTTAAATTTGAATGAGTCTTATTAAGATATACTTATGAAATTTGTTAGGATGTTAGTCAGATTATGTTTAAATCCGTTTAGAACTAACCTTCTATAAGTTTTCAAATTTTGCAGGTTGTATGTAGATTTTTAGATCAGTTTGTTAGGGTATGTTTGGATGGAAGATAAAGTTAGGGGAAATAAATGAAGAATGAAAGATAGAGAAAGGAAAGAAAGAAAAAAGAAAAGTGTAATAATATTTTTAGACTAAAATTACACTAAAATTAAAATAGTTATATGATATTTAAATTTTTCATTTTAATAGATATTGTATATATCTTTCAACAAATAGTTATTTTTTGGTTATTCAAAAATTAGTTATTATTATTATTACAAGTAAAATAAGCCAAATGAAATCAACATGAAAGCAAATTAAGCAACATTATATCAAGACAAATGGTTGATGTACTGTTAATGTAAAGTTTTTTTCACACTGACGTCCAATTAATTTATGCCACGTCAAAAATTTATATTTATTTAATTAAAAATAAAAAGGAATGTAATCGTTGAGTCTTATGTGTCATAATTTGTTTATGTGTACATCGATTAAACCCACATATCATCAGTATTAATTTTAGTTGATTCACGTCTGAATGTAAATTTGACAACTGGGTGTCATAGTCCTTTTAGCTTAAAATGCAACATATCCCACTATTTTATCTCCGGTGGAGAGAGGAACATTTTTTCAAGTGGGTTCTATGAAGTTTTTTCTTTCCAACACGTTCAATTATAGAAGTAGATAATGGAAGGATTTTATTTTGTGTGTTTTCCTTCATTTCTCCTCCCTGTGTCTCAAACCAAACACAACTTGATTACTGGTCCATCTGAACCGTTGCTCCAACTTATATAGTTTGTTTATCCAGATATGGTTTCTCATCTTACAGATCCAACCTTTTATCAAGAAATAGCTATATTAGTCCCTACATTAGAATCAATTGAAAAAGTCAATCAATATATTTTATCTTGCATTGAAAGGGAAGAAAAAAAAAATATTTGAGTGATTCTGCTTGCAAGTCTGATGAGGACAACGATGTTGAAGCTGCATGGTTAACACCAGAGTTTCTACCTGAAGTAAAATGATCTAGAATTCCAAATCACAAATTGGTGTTGAAGAAAGGGGTTTCTGTCATCTTCTAAGAAACTTAGATCAATCATCTGGATTATATAATGGAACTAGACTTTAAATAGACGATTTGTGCACAAATGTGATCGGTGCGACTGTTGTGACTGGAACAAATTCTGGAAAAAAAGTTTACATTCGTAGGATGAGTTTGATTCCCCAAGACTCCGGTCTTCCATTCAAATATGAAAGACGACAGTTTCCATGACTGTTTGTTAGGCTATGACCATAAATAAGAGTCAAGGGCAATCTTTGAGCCATGTTGAATTATACCTTCCTAGACCGGTATTCACTCCTGGTCAGTTCTACGTAGCAGTATCAAGAGTCAAAAGTAGAAAAGGATTAAGAATCCTAATACTGGATGATGAAGGAAAAGTTACCACTTAAAAAACAAATGTTATCTACAGAGAGGTCTTTGAAAATGTTTGAGATTTATTCTTTGTCTAATATTTTTAGTTAATTGAAATCACTTTGTATTTTTCATATACCTTATAATATGTTGTTATTTCTATTTGGTACTTGAATGATGAGCTTCCAATTCAATTGCGTGATTCCATTTTTTTGTTGTTCAATATTGTGATTAAAGGTTGCAAGAGATATTGTGTTGCAAAATAACCATGGAGTCTTTCAGCCATGGCTGATAACTGTGTTGGTAATAATAATTTTACTTAAAAACTGTTAGATGATTTCTACTATTGATTATGGTAAATTGTTTGAAGTGCATTGTATTCATCTTATTTTGGAAGCATATTAATCATCAAATGTTATGATAATATAGGTTCATATGATGCTTAAGCAATTACGTGCTGGGAATAATTGGTCTATCACTACATACATGAAATCTTAAGCTACTTAAATATGCCCTTATTTATTTATCGTCCAACGCAGAAATATGTTATTACTTTAGTAATATTTTTTTTTTGCTCTTGAATAAATACTTTTAGTCCTAACCAGTAAGTGATGTAATTTTTATTTTTTATGGTGTCTTATTCTTTGCAGGTAGAAACTTATGAAAAAGAAATTAAAGGACAAAATGTCACTTCATCAAAGACATTTTTACATTGCTATTATTTACTTTGTAATAAATTTCCCAGTTCAAGTTGTTTTCACATTTTAAAGATCTTTCCGAATCTATTTGTTATGTAATTCGGTTCATTGTATCTCTAATTAAAACACTATTTAAGATGTAGGTCATTTCAGTTTTCTACGGTATGTCAATTTGGATAAAATTTATCTTATATTTTATTAATTTATTTTTAACTCATGGTGATCAACGGGTGGAAGAACTGTAATTTTTATGAATATAATCTGCACATGATTCTATGATAATGTCCTCTCTTAAATAAAATTAAATATGAAACATAACCAAAACATACATGAATGTAACTCGATTCAATTAAAACAAAAAAAAACATATAAAAAAATTTATTTATTGCTCTTAACTTTATTTTCTTTTTCCATATTATTCATCCGTGCAACGCACGGGTTTGAATACTAGTATTTAGAATTTGAAGAAGATTTCTAGGGATGAGACCAACAATTGACAGATACCAATTTTGTTGCCTAAAATTCCTTACTAATTCTTATCTCTCTTGATTTTTAGCTGCTGTTAATATTATTGTTCTCTCAGGTAATGTTCATACTTTTTTATTGATGAGTTGTGGTATACTTACACCTATCTTTCTCTTACATATCATTTCCACTCTATTTTCTTCCTTTCTCTCTCTGAATTTCTTGTCATATCACCTATCATATCACTCATTTACCTCTCTTTTCTTCACAATTTGGTGACGTGGAAGTGGAATTGGTTTATAAAAATATTATTATTCTTTATGGAGAGCCACAATTGATAGAGGTACAACACTTTTATAGTAACGCTTGTAATTTGCTACAGTTTCTAATCACTACTCCCTCCGTCCCCTATTATAAGTCACTTTTTTTGTGTTTTTCTCGTCTCATAATATAAGTCACTTTACATTATCTATGGAGCATTAATTATATTTTTCCATGTTTACCCTCATATCCACATTCAAAGAATTTTTATGTTCCCAAAATTTTGCTTGATTTCCAAGACCCTTATAGTTTAAAGGTAGTGGAATGTTAATATGGAGAGAGAATTTCATGAGGGTGATTTTGGAAAGTGTCTTTGAAAAACTACAAATTTATTGCTCTTAACAATTTTTCTTAATCCTAGAGAATTGGGTAAAAGTGACTTATAATAGGGGACGGATGAAGTATAAATTTTAAAATTATTTATTACTACTATTATTTACTTAGCTCATGTTTGCTTTGGTGAAATGGTGGCTCCAAATCCAACTTTATATATATATTCACACTTCACTTTACTTTCTATTTTATTTTTACGCATTTTTTTTTATCATTGAACAATATTCTCAATTCTATTTCTATCACATATTTCATGTTTAATTTTTCTCTTTTATTTCTATTGTAAGAACCATTTTTCCAATAGCTTAAGCTTTAGAGTATTCGTTTTAACACGTTTAATCACACAAGAGCCGACCTGGGCTTGAATAGTGAATAATACATATATGAGCAGCTACTATATGCATAAATTTCAGTTTATAATAGAATAATGAGGTAATAATAATTGAACTCTAGACACTTAGTCATAAGATCTGATCTCATGTCAATAACTATTTCTGAAGTTTAAGCTTTTAGGATAAATCACTCCCAATGATTTTAATTATTCCATATCTCTAATATCTTTCTGAGCTAAGAAAGAGGTAGAATTTGGGTGAGTAATTTTTTCCCCTTTAAATCCATAGTCCATCTGTCCATAGTGTTTGCTATATGAGCATCATTGAAAAATCATGATTCCAAATGAGTGAATATCTTCCGTAGAGTTGAGTACTTCAGTTGGGTGGGTGACAGCGCGTTTGTCGCTATGCGTCCTTCTCCCTGCCCAAAACATATCGTGAAAGCTATGCTGCTCCTCCCCAGCCATAGTATGCATACTTATTTTATTTTGATTTTTTTTTCATCATCAATTCACTCTATTTATATTTGTTAATTAATTACCCATATTTATTTTGCACATCATATTTTATGAGTATGCTAGTGAACTTAATTATTGATCTCCACTACTTTCTCTTGCGTGATTGAGATATTTTTCTTCAACATATCCTTAATGAAGCTAATGCGTCTGTGGTTGTCTTATTGGTATGAGAGCTTGTCTGTAGGGAAAATCATAATTCTAGATAATTCTCCTTAAAGAATTGAGCCCTTGTTAGTTAATTACGGATGTTCTAAACTTATAGTTTTGTTGTTTAATTTTCTTATGTAAAAGAGAAGTTTAACTCAATGTATTCCCCTTGCAATTCTCCCATTCTATCATGTGGGTGTCAATATATCTATGGTATTGATCCATTAGTCTCAAGTGGTGTGGGCTTCAAAGAAGTCACGTTTTTCATCTCTGCACCTCGATCTATTTGGATTTTGCAGGACCAATTTCAAATTGTTTGTGTATAAAAAGTTATATAGACAAATTAAAATCATGGGAAACTATACAATGTGAAGAAGTGATATGTGTAATATATTATGTATGCATGTGTTAGTCTTGTTTGTCAAAAATATTGTTCGTTGAATTAATTTTCCCACATTTCAACTGAGATCGTATAAGGTTACTCCTAAATCTTCTTATACTTATTTAAAGAAGATTCATTTTGGTTAGTCATTTTTTTTTTAAAAGTCATTTTGGTTATACATGAAAATTAATAATTAATAGTATATATTAATTAATGGAAGTATTGTTATGGTGAATATCCCAAAAAGGAAAGAAATTAAGGAAGGAAGTTTGCATGATATATATAGTGGAACATATCTGGCCACATCGATCCCTCGTTGAAGATTCCAACATTTTCCACCCCATATATAGATTCTGCGTGTGTTCTAATCCCAAAAGGCAAGAAGTGGTTGATTTGTGTCCCCATGAATGAATGATAAGGATAATATTGAAGGCCAGCGAGGAAACAAGGGCTATAATGAGAAGGGTGTCACTTCTCTGCAGAGACCAATTTTGATCATATGCAGAGGAGAGCTATTATGGAATATGCAAACAAAATAGTGTTTTGTCTCTTTATTCAGTAGCATGCAGAAGCTTTTTCGCACAGTGCACGAGGGGTAATATCATGTCAATCACACAGACGTGCCAACTTTGCTGTTTTCAAACCCACATATCACCTATCTTCTTCTTCTTTTCAATAATTATATAGGTATCTATATTCTCCACGCCAGTCTTAATTACAATACTACTATGTGCTGGATTTTTCTACGTTAATTTGAAAATCAAAATTAATTATATATAGGAACAAAATGTCTGCTTTTTGGAATCAAAATAAATTATAGAATAAAAGTTGATTCAAGCTATCACTTTTATTCCATCAGCCATCACTTTGAGAGGCTAAAATCCCTCCGAAATTTCGGATTTCATATTTGAGCACTGAAAGAATAAATGTGAAAAATCTTCCATTAGATGCCCCCAAGCTGCATATTAGATGAAGCTCCTTGCAAAAAATCACCACGAGATTTTGCTTAGTAGGAAAACGGTACAATATATTAACCAACTCGAGAAAACACATTCGCCTTTTATATATTTATGCATGATTCCAGATTTGTTTTACAAAATTGAGTTTCATAAATATATAGTTCACTATGCTTGATAATATAATTATATACACAATTGTATGAATTTAATTTGAATTTCAAACTTTGTAGTGCAAGTTTGATGTGGGCATTAGGGGTGGGAATAGGCTAGGCCCATTTAGGCTTTGTGTAAATAGGTCTAGCTAGGGGTGTAAGCGGGTATGGTCCGATCCGCGAATCCAATCAAACCGATCCGATCCGAACACATTATGGTGGGTTGGATTGGATCATTGGTTCGGTTCGGATTTTTTTTTACTGCATCCGATCACCATCGGTTCGGGTATCAGATTCAGGGATTGAAAAATCGATGAATCCGAACCAACCCAATGGTATTTATATTCTTTTTTTACTTGAACCCAAAAACTCCAGCCCATTACAAAATTTAGATTTGAAGAGATATGAAGACATATTCACTACTGTTTAACATTTTTCTTCCTATTTTGTTTTAATGAAAACTTGTAGTACCAATACTCTAAGACCTAAGATAATATTTTTTACGTTAAGACTTATATTTTGTTGCCTATTTATATTTGTATTGGATGTTGATTTTAGTCTTTTTTAAGTTTGATTATATGGATTATGTCATTATAAAATGTTGTTGTTTTGGATATGTTGGATAATATGGAATTTCCAATTTTTTTATAATTTTTCACGTTTTTATAATAAATTCCGTGTAAATTTCAAAATAATAATTTTTTATTTCAAATCCGATAATCCAAACCGAACCAATCCAATTGAGATCGGGTTGGTTTGGTTCGGTTCCAAAATCAAAAATCAAGAAATCCGATCCAATCCAAACCGAACATGTTTGATTGGTTCAGACATCTAAACACCCTAAATCCGAACCAATCCGGTGTAATTACACCTCTAGGCCTAGCTTATTTAAAAATCTTAAGGCTTGAGCCTGACCTGTGGCCTGCCAAAGACTTTTTTTCTAGCCTGACTTCTCGAAAACCTGACTTAACTTGATAGCCTCACAAAGAGTTTTACGTTTGCTAACAAATTTATCTGTAAAAAAACTATCAAACTTATAAGTTAACGGGTTGAATTATACTAAATAAATTTCTCAACAATTAGACTTATAATATTATAAGCTACTAGGTAGAGGTGAAACTAAACGAGATTATGTTGGTTTCTTAGAGTTGGAGAGTCAATTTAAAATCACACTTCATATTAAGGTATTTAAATACATCATATATATACATTTTTACAGAGACTAAAAGAATTAACGAGGCCAAGCGAATGGGGGAGAAAAAGAATGATGGAGATAGTGGGGAAGAGGAGAATGATGAAAGGATGAATAAAAGTGAATAAAATAATACATAAGGGACAGGTGGCGTGTTGTGATTAAAAGTATGAGGAATAAAATATTGGAATTTAATCTGGAAGTGACAACACATCCTAATGGCATCTTAAAATGTTACTGTTTTAATATATATATATATATATATATATATATATATATATATATTAGAGAATACGGTAGAATTATGCAATCTTTTGATCAAATCTATTTTATTCGGTATTGGGTACCTAATCCATCTTAGTATCTTATTAAGAGGTTTATAGTTAATGACTAATCTTAGAGCCCCACCCTCTAATTCAGAGGCAATTAGTACATAAAACCCTGAACAACTCCATGGTGATTTTGAGGGTCTAACCAGGCCTTTGTCTAAATATTCTTGAATTTCTTTTTTACAATACTCTAAATATTTTTGATTCATTTGAATGGGTCGTGATTTTGTGGGTATATCCTTTTCATTAAATCCATCTTCATACGGTAAAGTAATTGTGTGCTTCTTGCGATGATGAAAAGCCATTGGATTCGTTTGACAAATTTCTTTTTCTATTTTATTTTGAAACTCTGTTATTATCTTTTGAAGATTAGGAGTCTGAATCTGTTCTTCAATTCTTTTATATTGAATTTCTTTATTCAACATATTAATATGTTTTCTTTTCTGTTGAATTAGATTGACTCTTTTCCGCTGAATTAGGTTGACTTTTGAAATTGACGCATCTTGTAGTAGGTTTAATTCTTTTAATCTTGGAGGCTGTAAGAATTCAAAGAAAACTTCTTGACCTAGAGATTTTGTAGTTATTCCTTCTCTTGAAGTTTTGAATGGGTATAGTAAGCTTATAAAAGGTGTTCCTAATATAACTTTGTTTGATATGTTTTTTGCTAAAACAAATGAGGTAGTGTAACATATTTTATTTTTACAAATTTTTGCTTGAGATAATTTGTATCGTATATTAAGTTTTGACCCTGTGGCACTACTAACTCCTTCTGTAGTTTTTTCGTAGTATTGGGTAGGAATTAATCCTTCTTGAATGCAATTGATCTTTTAGAGCAACAATGTCAAATCTTTTTTCATGAATTACCAAGGTAATCTCACAATGCCATTTATGTATAGTAATCAAATTGAGCATATTAATATATGCTTCTTGATTACTATCTGAATTCTCACACCCAGAAGAACTAGCTTTGTGCTTTTGAGTTTTTAAGATCTCTTTTCCTTCTAGTTCCATTCACCTGTATTCTAAGTTAATGTCATTTTGTTTTAAAATAGTTATTTCTTCTTTGAGTTTTTTAATTTCATTTTGAAGATCTTTTATTGAGGCAGTCTCACTTGGTTTTTTAAATTTTTTATAGATCTCATTCATGCTTATTGGGTTAACTTCTTCAATTTTGAATTTTTCAGTTTTTTCGATTAAAACATTTAATTGACTTATAAATTCATCTCTAAGGGGCGAATCTTCCATTTTGTCAACTATGGAAATTAAACTGAGAGTTTGATCTTTAGTGAGCACGTTAACTTGTCTGAGACACCTTGAACAGTCACAAGGCCCTGTTCCATCTTGACCTATACACTCCCTTTCTTCATTTTCAGAAAAATTATAGTCTGTTTCATTTGAGTATTCAAGTTGGTTGACCTCGTCATCTTCTTCATATTCTGAAGTAGACAAATCTTGAGGTTCCTCAGTGTTGATTAAAACACTTAGTAAACCTTGTTTGATGTTGTCATCTAGTTTAAGGTTATTAATTTTTTGCTGAGTTGTGCACTTATTGGCGTAGTGACCAGGTTTGCCACACTTCCAACTACAATTTTTTTATTATTATTAGAGCTTTTAGTAGGCTTCTTACTAGAGCCTTTGTTGGTTTGCTCTGATTTTTGATAATTTTGAAAATTAGATCTTCTCCTAAAAGGTCTCTTATTTGTTGAGGAATCTTTTTGAGCTTTTCTCTTAGCAACTCTTTTTTGTTGTGTGGTAGGAGCCCTAATAGGTTCTACACCATATTGTTGGCAGAAGTTTCCTACTTCTCGTCGGCTTATCGAAACTTTCCTTTGCATTTTATGTTGGAGTTTGAAGTCGGTACAGACTTGCAAACCAGTATGAATTATTGCATTATGAATTTGGCCGAAGGTTAATAAGTCAAAGTTAGGAGAGCTATCACTGAAGGTTTGAATGGTTTGTTAGACTTTCTCTTGCATTAGTCTCGGAAGTCCAGCTATGAAGCGTTCTTTCCAGAATGAACTGGACCCATCTTCTCTTAATACTACTTTTGAAAGGAACATGTCTTTATACCATCGGTAATCAGACATGGTTGGACAGTAAAGATTGGCGAGCTGATTTCTGCCTCTTTCTCTAAATATATTGGGATCTCCTACAAAGTGTAATATTATTGTATAAACTAGTGTTGAAACAGCATCTTCCTCACCATTTTCTTTTGTCTTGGTTAAAATTATCATTCTGTCTTGTTCACTTATTAAATCATCCCACCATCCTTTTAACTGACCAGTGAAACCCTGAGTGATAACCATGGCAGCAGCCCGATCAGAATTATTTTTTGCCTTATAAGCCATTGCGGCCATAACCATTTGATTTGTTAGATCAAGAATGACTTGTTCACTCATGCCATCTAAATTCCATTCATTGATTCCAGATCCTGAGAAATGATTTTGAACAAGTTCTCCTCTTTCTTCGAATTGGACATCTGGATAGGTTGGCCTAGTGTAATAATTCCTAAGTTTGGGATAATGTTGTTGATTTCCCTTTATCTTATTAATCGATAAATCTTCTTTTTCAAGATGATTTACTGATGAATCCTTCAAAGTAAGTTTTTACAATTTTAGTTTAATATCTTCCAAGTCTTGGGTTTTCGAAATCTTTATTGATCTTAGGTCTTCTTTTGTATAACTAGGGACCTTTAGAATTGGGCTTTGTAAACATTTTCCAGTCGTGGAAAGGATAGGAAATTTAGAAATATCTTTTTCTTCTTTTGACTCTATCCTTGTTAACTATTTTGTCATGGTAGTTAACATAAGGTTTGAATAATTCATTTGTTGATGAATTTTACCAATATCTTCTTTATCGACTATTCCTTCTTTACTTATCTTTTTGTAAGGAGAAGCTTTAACTTATAGATCTCCCACCTGGATTTTTACTCCTTCTTGGGGTGGATATTTTGAAACTACTTCCTTATCTTGAACAGTTTTCCAGGTTGAACTTATTTTTCCTAACGGATTAACTTCTTTTGAAAAAGGATAATCAATTTGATTTTCGATACAGAAGGACTCAAACCAATCAAAGAAGTAATAGTTAAGCTCTTGATCTTCCATAGATTGGTAATACAGTATCCTATAATTTTCGGTTTCTTCTTTTGAAAAGGTTGTAAAATACCAATCTCTTTTTGGCTTATTGTAACCTGCTAAAAAGTCTTCTTTAATCCATTTTTTGTCAATTTGAAAAGGGTAATCTCTTGTTAATGTGTTTAAAACCTGAGAAGCAGTTGGAGGGTATTCAGGGGAATCTGGATGGGTTTGATAAACCGGTTGGGAGAGGTTTGGAAAACTATTGTCTAACCCTTTAAGTTTTATTGTTGACTCTGTTGAGGATACAGAGGACCTTGGGATATCTACCTTGTATAATTGTTCAGGAGTTCTAACAGCAAATGAATTTGATCTATTCATCCTTAGAGTTAGGTTTGTTCCTTCTTGAATTAGTTCTCGTACTTGTGTATTATGAACTTTTTGTTGAGGTAAAGAGTTCTTGAATACCCATTCTTCAGGAACCTTACTCATAATTTCATCATGAGTAAGCTTCTTCGGAACTTGTACTGAAGATCTCTTTAGATTTGCTTCTAACATAATAGTTTCTTGTTTTGGTGATGATCTTAAGGCTTTAAAATTATAATTAATTTTTGAAACTTTATAATAAACTCTATATATTATTGAAAAAGGATCACTTTCTTCTTCAAATATGTCATCATTTGCCAACAAATCTAGTTGCAAAGCATTTTTAGTCCAACTGTTTTGTAAATTCATGGCATAGTTTGGATAACAATTGAAGAAAACAGGACCATCATGAAGGTTTGATTCTAAAACGGCAATTAAAGAATCTTTTGGTTTTAACAATCTCATGTCTCTCAACATGACAATTATTGGAGAATTGATTCCTAGTCGGAAATTAGGTTTTGCAGCTACATGCACTAAACCTATGTGAATGAAATTATATCCACTTTTTACATGTTGATCTAAAATATCTTCATTTAACAGTTTTATGGTACTCTTGTGATCAGAACTCTGCTGACAACACTCTATTGTAAAAATAGAGTCGTCAGACCTATTGAACAAAGTATGTTGTTTGTAAATTTCTTTTTTCTTGACTATGGGTATTGACCAATTTTGAAGGGATCTCTCTATAGAGGCTATTTCTAGTTATTGTTGAGACAATCTATTGATCTCCTCGGTACTAGAGGCTGAAAGTTGGAATATCATTTTATTATTAGGTCTTCCCAAGCTTATCTCACTTAAGATTTTAATTAATCTTGCCATATTTTAATGAGGTTTGTACCAGGGTTCGTGCTTCTTCCCAATCTAGCTAAACCAACAGGCTCACTACCTATCCAAGGCTTTACTGCCGGGACCACTAGACTGCAGGGGTAACTCACACTATCCTTATACTAATCCCTCAGAAAACTGGCTTTGATTAAGAAAAACTCTTTTTTTTTTTTTTACTTACACTAATATCAACCAGAGACTATCAACCAAAGACCTTAATCCCTCACGGGACTGGGCTCTGATACCAGTTTTCTTGACATAAGATAAGTTTGTATATGTGTATTTTGAAATGAGTAGGCAGGAAAATAGAATGACAAGAATAAAATACTTACAATAATAGAGCTTTTATTGAGAACTTCAAAACATGGATTACAATGCGAAAGATATATTACACAGATTGAGAGAGAGAAGGAGATGGGTTTTTTCCGGATGCCTTCCCCGAGTGGGTAAGCTTCCTTTTATACATACTTTGAACCACTACTGTATCTTGGGTTATGATAACTCGGGTTACTTTTTGAAATAACTCGAGTTTTCTTTTTTGAAAATTATTGATGACTATTTTGGCTGCTTCTTCTTTTGGGTTGATGGCTGATAGAACTTGTCTGCCACGCCTATCACTTTTGTCATTTTGCCATGATTTGCTTTGATCTTGATCCAAATGACTCGTCTTTTGCAATTATGTCTTCCACTTAATAGAAAGAGTGGAAGCCCATATTGAAACAATCATCTCCATTTTCTTGAAGATAATTATTGTCTTGAATATTGGAGGAAGCTTCGTCTTCTAGTGAATCAGATTTTTGACTTCCCGAAACTAGCTCCAATCTAGATCTGAATTCTTCTTGAGAGGTGGCTGAGGCTAGTTCAGCCATGATCTTTGACTTTTCTTGTAAGAATAAGGCCTCTTGGTTGATTAGAGGCGTAGATGGTGTGCCAGTTAACTGTGCTTGGCTCTTTTGGGTAAGAAGATAATTTTTTGCCCATTCATCAATTTTAGCCTTCTGAATTAACTTGATGTCGAACTTAGCCCACCATTTAATTCGGATAGCCCTTTGAAGTTGATAGAGATCAGTTTCATTATAAAGTTGAATTGAACATCAATCCCAGGTCATTATCCAGGAGATGCATGTGAAGCAGTGAAATATAAAAGACTTTCTTCTGGACAAAAATGAGTCTTTTGAACAAAGTGTTTGAATAAAGGTTGAACTTCTTCAGGAAAGATGCTAAAATTTAGTCCTACCTGATGAAACCATAATTTGAAACATTGTGGGAATCTCAAAGAAATTCCTTTTTTTGAACCATACTGGGAATCTCAAAGAAATTCCTTTTTTGAACCATACAAACCATGAATGTTGGAATGGTCGGAGATATAGAAAGTAGTACCATGCATCCATGTAATCAAAATAATTATACCCTGATGGAGTAAATACTCTTGAGAACTGTTTTGATTGGCACAGAGGTTGGTTCCATTCTTGCATGTTGAGAACTTTGAGGATCTTCACCTTTGAGTAAATGATTTCTCCATTTTTGTCTTTGTTATGGGTAACTTCTATTGAGTCAGTGTCTACTAAGATAAACTCGTAAAAGAGTCTTCCTTTTGAAGGGTGCCCGGGCATGTAATGAAAGTTTGGAGGAAATACTTGTTTAGCAATTTCTCTTGGGTGACAGTCAAACCAAGCCTTTTCGATCATGATTGACGGAAGACGTTCTGGTTTTTCTTGATACTCATACTGTTCTGTCTTGCCTGGAGTTTTTGAGGAAATTGTGTTATGATAGTCTAGTATGGAATACTTGTTGGATATTGGGACTAACGAGCTTTTTGATTTTGAGGGAGTTTGTACTATCTGAGAGGCAGTGGGCCTCTGAGAAGATTTTATTGGTGTTGATGGGCTAGGAATCATTTTAAGTGGTGTTACTGCCACTGGGGTTGATGATCCTGCTATTGAATTTGGTAGTTTTCTGGTTGATCCCAGTGGGGGACCATAATGGTCTTTCGAAGTCGGTTTTTCACTCATGGTTTTCCTGTAAGAATTCTCTTGTTAGAAAATCTGGAAGGGAATTATGATCTCCTTTAATATGAATAATATCAAATTCAAAACATGAAAGTAATGATTGCCATCTGGCGAAAATATGTTTTGAAACCAAATTTTTAACATCCTTTTGTAAAACAGACGGGGCCGCTTTGCAATCGGTCTTGATTAAAAACTTCTTGTTAAAAAGATCATCTTGAAATTTTGTAACACATAAAACAATTGCTAAAATCTCTTTTTTGACAGTTGAATATTTCTGTTGGGCAGGATGCCAAATTCCTGAATAAAATCGCACAATTTGTTCTTTTGAAGAATTAGGACATATTTGTTTAAGGATCCCACCATAACCTAAATCTGAGGCATCTGTTTCTACTATTAAAGAGGCTTCAGGGTCTGGTATTCCTAGGCATGGAAGATATTTGACTGACTGTTTTATCTTTTGAACAGCTAGGGTCATTTCTTCTGTCCACTGTGGTGGATCTTTCCTAAGCCTTTTAAACAAAGGAGCACATATGACTCTAATGTTTGGAATAAAATCAGCTATATAATTTACACAACCTAAGAATCTTTGTAATTGATTTTTATCTTTGATTTCATCTGGAAATTTATCGGCAAATTCCAATGACCTTTGAATAGGGGTTATTGTGCCTTGATGAATCTCATAACCAAGAAATCTTGTTTTAGTGTGAAAGATTTTCATTTTCTTGGCCGAAACTACTAAACCATTCTCTTTAATAATTTCAATGAATTTGTTTAAGTGTTGAATGTGTTGACTAATATTTTTTGAAAATATCAAAACATCATCTAGATAAACTATTGAAAACTCCATATAAGGATTAAAGATTTCATTCATGATATTCTGAAATTCACTAGGAGCATTTTTAAGTCCTTGGGGCATCACATTCCATTCATAATGCCCAAAGGGAACTACAAACGCAGTTTTGTACCTGTCTTCCTCCGCCACCGAAATTTGATAATATATATATAGATGTTTAATTGATAAAATAACTAACTCATGATGTTGTTATTATATTACTAATATCATTTTAATCATTCTTTTGTTGACTAAAAATGAAAAACAAAATAAAAATAAAAATGAGTTAGTTTGGATCAATTCTTTTCCAACCATTTACCCCAGTTATGCAAGCTCGACAAAAAAATTCACATAAAGATGAGCCTATTTGTCCAACCCAACACACCCATAAAGTCGATTGAGCCAAGCTGGCTCACGAGCAAGAGCCCATTTAGACGGGCCTAGGTGTGATCATACCGTACTCTTGCATTAGATCCCATAAAAACTCTGTAGTTAAGTGTGTTTAAAAAAGTATATAGTACTGAGATGAGTGATCTCTGTGAAGCCCAGGTGTGGAACCATTTTTCACATTTGTGACCTAATGGTTAAAAGTGACTGGTTGAGTTTATAGGACAAAGTTTAATTTTTAGGAGCCGCATTTCTGAAGAAATCTTTGACCTTCACCATATCTGATAGGTTTGCCTGAGCAATTTAGTAGATAAAAAAAGTATTGTGACTTGTTTTTTTTTTCTTTTTCAATAATACCGTGACGTTCTTTTTTTTTTTTTGGTCAAAACCGTGACGTTCTATATTCCTAAATCATAAGGCATGAAAACAAATGTTCTGGTTTTGTTGACCCAAATCCAAAATAAACAAAGGCTAATGAAGACCGCTATTATTTTTGGTCAACAATGAAGCCCCTAATTTAAGGCCCAAGTTTCTGTCAACTTCCTCAATTGTGTATGGATTCTTAGGCCTGGCAGCTAATGGCCCAATTGCTTAGCTTTGGATTCGTATATTGTCCATACCACAAGAGAACGTGAAGGACAAAGAAACTCTTATTTTTTCTTACTTAAAATTGAAGTAAAGGGGAAAAGAATAAAATTTTCGTTACTCAGTATGGAAAACTCAGTGCTATATATTTCTCTAAAAAAATTCAGTTTTTTTTTTCTATTTGAAATTTAAAAATTTGAAGAAAAAGAAAATGGCGAACCACGTTAAAACCACACCGCGACACCTTTATTTGCTGCGGTTTAAGTTTGTGGTGGTTTTAGACCTCATAAAATGTGTTCTTATCAAGTTTTTCACTTTATATATATAGTGTAAACCCGTTGTAAGGTTGGTGTCTAAACACTAATACTCCCTCCGGTCCTATTTATAAGCAAAAAAAAAAAAAATTCACATAGTTTAAGAAATGTAGTTAAACTAGATAAAATGCATTAAATATGTCTTGAATCAAAATAAACTTCCAAAATTACCCTTTATTATTAGTGTTGGAAAGTGAAAAAGAGAGAGAATAATTAATGAGACACATTTTACAAGTTATAATTAATAAGGGCATCATTGGAAAAAAATCATTAATATAGCTCAAACTTTCATTTGGTTCTTATAAAAAGGACCAAGATTTTTTTTCTCTTTCATGCTTATAAATATGACCGGAGGGAGTAAGTGATTTGTGAATCATCACACTCACAAGAAAAAAATACTAATTATATAAGGGACTGTGTCAATGTTTTGCAAACATCACTTTGCTTCTATTGTCCTGTTTATATGGCCTGATACAACTGTCCCAATTATTTCCCTCCAAAGTCTTGCAATTTGCAAATTACTCTTAAAAAGAATCACAAATAGTCTTTTTACTTTGTTTAACTAATTGGCATTCATGATCATTGCTATTTAACATACGGTATTGACCCATATTAGTCATATGAAAAGGAATAAAGGACAAAGAAAAGCAGACCCCGGAAGAGAGAATGAATGTTTTCTAAAGAGAGAATAGGCTAAGGAAATAAAAGAAAAATAGCATGGATTGTAAAAGGAAATTGGACTATAGAATAATATTCAATTAGGGATGGCATCAATGGTACCTTATTGGATGGGAGAAAAACTCTTCTGATTCAATAGGTCAGGCTATATACCTAAATATAGAAGATCGTCCTAACTCCTAGCTAATTAAATTGCCATTGCTAAGGTTGTTTGTATGTGATAGGCAAGTAGATAAGACATTTTTATTCAAATTGGGATGAAAAAGTAATGCTTGCTCAGTTTTCACAGCTGGAACTTGGATCAGTTCTATGATAGGCATGATCCACCAGCAGCAAGCAAAGAATCTGCTGCTTCTTTGACAGGAATTTGGGCAATTATGAGCTCGGTTGATAGGCCATATAGGCCTCCCTCAAAATTTACTTTTAAATTTTGTGGGGAATATCTACATCTATTTGAAATGTTTGCCGAGCTGTGTAACAACAGTGAGCTTTTCAATTATGCTGAATGGTGTTCCTCAGAACCCTTTTTCACCGGGACGAGGATTGAGACAGGGCGACCCTTTGTCCCCTTATTTGTTCATCTTATGTGGAGAAGTTTTTTCTGCTCTAATTAATAATGCAGTGTTGACCTCTTCTCTTCATGGTGTTAGGATTGCTAGATCAGCTCCTGTAATTTCTCATTTACTGTTTGCAGACGATAGCGTCATTTTTGCGAGAGCAACAGTAGATGAAGTGGAATGTGTGAAAGAGATTCTTTCAACGTATGAACGGGCCTCAGGACAAGTCATTAACCTTGACAAGTATACGCTCACGTGTAGCCGAAATGTTCCAGATGATTGTTTTAATCACCTTAAAGGGTTGATGAATGTAAAGGCTGTTGAGTGTTTTGACAAATATCTTGGGTTACCAACCATTATTGGGAAGTCCAAAACCCAGATATTTAATTTTGTCAAGGATCGGGTTTGGAAAAAGCTCAAAGGTTGGAAAGAAAAAGCTCTTTCTCGAGCTGGAAGGGAGGTTTTGGTCAAGGCGGTTGCTCAAGCTATCCCGTCCTATGTCATGTCTTGTTTTCTCCTTCCGGATGGGTTATGCTCTCAGATTGAATCCATGATCAGTCGCTTTTACTAGGGTGGTAATGTTGATGCCCGGTGTGTCCATTGGTTGAAATGGGACTCTCTATGCAAACCAAAGCAGGAGGGTGGTTTGGGTTTTCGGGACTTCAAAGCTTTTAATACCGCTTTGGTCGGGAAGAATTGGTGGCGTATTATGGCCAAGCCTAACACTATGCTAGCCAAGGTTTACAAAGCTGTGTATTTCCCTAAGTGTTCATTACTTGATGCGAGGAAGGGATACCGGCCAAGCTATGCTTGGACAAGTATTATGGGTTCTGCATGGATCTTTGAACAAGGTGGTCTTTGGCGTGTGGGTGATGGAAAAAATATCAAAGCATGGCAGCATAAGTGGATCCCTTCTTCAGGCCCACTTGTCTGTAGAGAAGAGGTTGCAGCTAATTTGGGTGTGGTCCATGTCTCAGATTTGATGCTCCCCGATGGTGCTGGTTGGGATCGTGACAAGGTGGAACATTTGTGCTGGCCTCCCTCAGCAAGTGCAATTCTGTCCATCCCCTTGTCCATGCTTGGTTCGGCCGATTGTTTCTTCTGGCCTGCTACTGTTGATGGCTCATATTCTTCAAAAACAGGTTACAAATTCATTCGAATGAAGCATCATGAAGGCACACCAACGATCTCCTCAGGCCCATCTTTAGCTCTAGGGATATGGAATAAACTTTGGAAGGCTGCGGTTGCATCGAGATGTTGCGAAACGGCATGGAGGGCTTGCTTAAACCTTCTTCTCGTTCGCGAGATCCTTCACAGACGCGGCATGGCTGCGGATCCCTCGTGTCCATGGTGCCAGGAAGCGTCGGAGACCGTTTCGCACGCTCTCCTCTCTTGCCCGTTCGCGCAGCAGGTCTGGTTTGCGTCTCCCCTGGGTTTTCGTTTCCAAGAGGAACAACCGGTGCAGATTTTTCTCTCGAGGTTCCTAGCAGCAGCGGATGATAGAGCAGCTGGTTTATGTTTCTCAATCCTCTATGCGCTTTGGCATGCACGTAACGACTTACTCTTTAATTCTTCCACATCGTCGGTTGCTCAAGTGCTACAGCGAGCGGCGGGTCTGTGCCCTTCGGAGAGCTCTTTGCAGGAACCGTCACGGCCTAGTCGGGAGCTACCATCGTCATGGTCTTGCCCTCCAGCAGGTATCTTCAAGATCAACTTTGATGCTTCTTTGCATGTCTCTCATGAGGCTGGGTTTGGTTTTGTGGCGAGGAACAAGGATGCAGAAGTTCTGGCAGCAACTACAATGGTTATGGGGCCGGTTCTGTCTCCGATTCTAGCCGAGGCTCTTTGTCTAAGATGGGCACTTGGTTTAGCTCGTGAGCTTGGATTCCGGCGCGTATGGTTTGAGACGGATTGTTTGGCGCTCCACACCTACTGGGGTCGGAGAGATACTGGGTTCGCTCACTTGGAAACAGTGGTTAATGATTGTCGTTTGTTAGTTTCACACTTTGATGTTTTCAATTTTATGTTTGTGCGTAGAACTGGCAACTGTGTTGCTGACGCTATTGCTAAGTTAGCTTTTCGTTTGGGTTGTTTGGTTTGGATTGAAGAGGCTCCTTTGGAGGTTTTCTCTCTTATCCAGAACGATGTTGCTGTTTCTGTGGTTTCTTCTTAATTGAATGATTTCCATTTTCAAAAAAAAATGTTTGCCGAGGTTCTATAAATGTGTATATGGTTTTACTACAGTCTATATATCATCACTAGTACTTTGACCCGTGCGATGCACGAAGGTGTTCTTTTTTATTTTGTGTTTTTTTTAATATGTGGTATTTTTTAAGATATTTTATGATTTAAAAAAACTAAATTTATTTTAGATATAATAAATTATAAAATGTGTATTTTTGTATTTTTTAGTTGCTTTTTTGTTTTAATATTTTGTAATTGTTTTCGTAAATGCTCGATTGATGATTTTTTTATATTTATTGAATATTTTATTACATGGAGTTCAAGTAACATGTATATATTTTTTTGGTACATCGAAAATGAGTCTTTTTTTTTTGGTTAAGGGATGCAAGGATGTGGGATGGGTCAGACTTATGTTTAACAAAGAAAAAAGATGAGTGCCTTAGGCTTTTGCCCAGGTTAACTAGTTTTTCTTTTCTGCGGCCCAAACTAATTTTTTTTACTGTGGAGCCTGGGCAAGTGCCCAGGTCCAGGCTTTTTGGATATGAGTTAACACCACCAATACAAACAGCAAACATGAGGAGGGATATATTGACTCCAGGAGTCAATCTTATCAAAGCTACTCCGCTTAATAACTTGTAGTAGGAGATGAATTTGACAAATCTAATCATTGGATTAAAGGTTTCAAATGAGTAGATCAAGTATACAAAATTTCATAAAATTTAAAAATCATTTGACACTTCATCAAACAACTTCAATTTGATAGATAACAAATGTTTTGAAATATAAGTAAATATCAACTATGATATTACATACCTACAAATTTTCAAATTAACTGAAATTTGGTATACATAATCATCATGATTATATTATATAATACATCGGTTAGATTTATCAAATTCATCTCCTATCGCAAGTTATTACGCGGAGTAAGTCTTGTTGATTGACTCTTGAAGTCAATGTATCCCTCCTTAACAAACAGATATTATTACATAATTTAAGATATAAAATTGAACATAATGGCTTTCATATTGTGCATTGAAATAACAGGTGCTTGCTCTGGTGCCCAAAAATTCAGGTGAGTGTATTGTACAGGAGTGACTTGTACCAATTAAATGATTACACTTAATAAATGAGTGATGACCTGGTCCCATTTTTAATTTGTACCCCTTCTTTTCAGTATTTACTTAATAACCCCAATTTTATTGAACTAACTCAATAAGACCCCACTTTTATTTCAAACACGTGATTCAAATGTTCTTCATGTTCTTCATCTTCTTCAAGCACCCATTATCAAAACCCACACACTCAATCTCTTCCATTTTTCCACTTTCTCACTCTTTTCTCAATCTCACTCAAAACGAAACCCAAAAACCTTTCAAACCCAGAAACTCTTTAACAAAAACACATTTAAACCCAAAAGCCCTCACCCAAAACAGATCTCAGTACCTTCAACCCTAGAAACTCACTCTTTGTTATTTCATGTAACATGTTTCTTGATTTTCTCTTTAAAGTTGGTTCTTTTCAGATTCTGTTTTTTTTCTTCGGAATTCCCTGAAAAAAGAAATTGTTGATGATTTTAGCTTTGCTCCCAGGATTTCTATCGGCTTTTATCATTTGTTCTTAGTTTGATTGTGTTTGTGTTATTGTGATTCATCCTATATGTTATAGCAATTTCCTGCACTCTGAAAGTTTTCAGTTTGATATTGGATGATATTGGACGTTATTGGCGATTTTTTATTTGAGCTTTGAATTCCCCTTTTTGGTATAGTTTCCC
This sequence comes from Lotus japonicus, assembly GCF_012489685.1. Taxonomy (NCBI): domain Eukaryota; kingdom Viridiplantae; phylum Streptophyta; class Magnoliopsida; order Fabales; family Fabaceae; genus Lotus; species Lotus japonicus. Next base: position 68,250,678 of record NC_080042.1, read on the forward strand.
ATTTTAAATCAATCATCTTCTCTTCCAAGAAAAACTGAATCATATTCAGCAGCGTGACAACCCAGATTTCATTTGGCTTTTGTTTTATGTGCCAGTGATTTCAAAAGAGGACTGAAATGATAATGATAATAATACTATGGGGCTGATTTAAAGTTATAATAGGTTTGTGACCTTAATTACTGATAAAAAAATATTTACAAATGTAAATATGTAATCGGTACATGTCATTTTAGTACCGTACCCATAAAAAATTTCCTGTACCACAGAAATTGCCGAAATAACAAACATAAATTAGACAAAGAGGCCTTTCACCTGATGTTAAAAGTGAATTTTTATCACCATTGATTCATTGAACAGCCAAACAAAATTACTACATTGGATCTTCCATTCCCATGTGACTTCACCCAAGTAAATATCAGTGGAACTATGAAACAAAGGGGCACTGAATCCCTGTTTAGGCAAATCTTACAGCATGAAATAGGAATGCTTCACGAATGGGTCAGATCTATCTTTAATTCTTTAGTGTGGTGTGTTAACTTTTGAGGACACGTGGCTCCAGAAAGTAATGGGAGAAAGATGGAGGTAAAGGTTCCACTCTTGGGTGTTCCCTTTATCTTTCTCTCCTTTTTTTCCTTCTTCTGTTCCCTATTGGAGTTGGAGAAGGTGAAAATTTCACTTTCCTTCTCATTTCCTTTCCAACTTTTTCATTGCTTTTTCTTTCCAAGGAAGCACTATTGCTGTAAGAGGTCGTTAATAATTTATTGCATGTAAATTCTATAACTCAAATTTAAAATTTCCATATTTTGGTCCTTTTTAAATAATAAAGGTTGAGAAATTATTAATTTTTTCTACTTTTTGATGCAGTAAGTTGACTACACAACACTAGCATACTTTCTCAATTTATATAATCATTAGATTAGATCATTTATGCACAACAAAAAACATATTCATTTTCTGGTTCTAAGTGGTGGAATGGGGAGACATGAAGCGAAGAATCTGAAAGTGGGAGATATTATGATTGAGCAATGATTGGTGTTCATATGATTTTCAGTTTGTGGTGGTAAAAAATTGTCACAAATTGCGTAGTCATGCAATTTGTGGCGATTTTTAACTACCGTAAACCGAGAGTGTTGGCTTTCTGACACTATTTCTATGTTTACCAATTATTTTTATTATGATTTACAATAAGTGACACACAGAATGATGACTTATCCTTCCTACTTGGAGTTTTTTATTTTATCTAATTTGACACTGCAAGACTCACTCATATAAACAGGGAAGAGTTCGGACGTTATTGTCGATGTCATTTCGTATAGAAGATTTGAAATGATTACGTGAAGCCTAGCTACTACGAGTGTGTGTTGAGGTCCCACTATGCTAAATTAAATAATAACAACTCAAATAAGAAAGGTAAATCTCCATTATGTAAGACACATAAGCAAAATTTAACAGTAAAGAATAAAATAGTACATACTAATATTATATTTCTAGGATCAAAAACTAAGAAATGTTTTTCTAGGGGTTAAAACAAACATTTGCTATATTTGTTGGGACTAAAAACATATTTGAGCCTAATAGATAAGTGTGTAAAATAAATTTGAAAATATCATTTTAAAAAGGATTAATCATCATATTAGTCCCTGTCTTTATCTCGCCGTCTGAAGTAAGTCCCTCCCCGGAAAATTTGCAAATCTAAGTCCTCTCGTTTGCAATAAGTCTGGAGCAAGTCCTCGCCGGAGCTCCGGGCTCCGGCGAGTGATGAATACGCATGCTGACTGGATAAATGTGCTTTCGTGGATTTTAAAAAAAGAAAAAAAATAAATAACACATCAGATCATTTAACCCAATTAGCAAAAATAACTCTAAATTAATTAACAAAATCAATTCCCCAAATTAAATTCAATTCCCCCAAATTAAGCTCAATTCCCAATCAAATTAGGGCTCATCTTCTGCATCTCTTCTTCCCCAAATTTATTGTCACAAAACCTCATCTCCATTCTTCCCCTCCATCATGTCCACCTGAACCTTGAACTGTTCCTCAACATGAAAATCCCAAACAAGAGGAATCTAAACAAGAGATCGAGAGAGAGAGGAAACCAGAACTGGTTCGAGAGATCAAAGGTGTGGTGTGGCTCACAGACTCAAGGATGAGGAGATGAAGCGCTGAAGGGAAGGTTTGGTTATGGGGTTGAATCGGTGATTGGTGAATGGAGGGTACTGTGGCCTCCTTCCTGAAGCCTCTATCTTGCATCCTCCCTGCAACCCAATCACAAGCCATGGCCTCTTTCTCCTCTCTTCTTCTCCTCTCCTTCCACATCAAACCCACCCAAACAACCACAAAACACCGATGAACAAAACCTCTCCGACGTCCTCAAATACCACAACCAGACCAAGCTCGGTTTTAACAGCTACGCCAGAGGACCTCACAGCCTTGTCACAAAACCTCACAACCACAACCAAGAGCATGCTTTGGAGCTTAGAGCTCAAATCCCATATGGGTTTTTCCCCAAGTTCTTTCCCCCTGATCCCTTTCTTATGGGGTTGTCCTTTATTTTCTAGCGTGAAGCTTGGAAGTATGAGTAGTGTGCTTTCTTGTGGGGTTGTGATGGCTGCTGCGTGTCTTGGTTGGGAGGTGAAGCTTTTGGACTCTTTGGAATTCCATCCTGTTAAAGGGAAGATTCCAGGAAGGAGGCTTGAAGATGGAGCCCTGGATTTGGCACCCCAGGGCTTAGAAATGCCACCCCAGATTTTTTAAAAAATGCCAGAACTACCCTTTCGGACACAGGGTATCCGTAACACTTCGGAATCCAAAGTTTCGAATAATACCTTGTTGAATCTGACACTTAAATGACAGACATAATTCGGAACCGTACTATCCGAAGTACTTCGGATTCGTTGAATCCGAAAACCTGTCGCACACTGCCACCTTTTGAGCACCATTACTCCTCCACCACCAACTCCATCACCATTACTCATCCACCACCAACCCCATCACCACCCCCCCATTACAATCAGATTCAAAAAACTCCACCACCACCACTCTTCCTCTTCTTCCTCCACGTTTGTTTTCCTCCCCCTCACCACCATCTCCTTCCAAGTTCCACTTGCTCCACCCTCAACCACCATCTCCTTCCAAGTTCCACCTTGCTACCAAGTTCCTTCTGGTAAGTTTCATTTCTCTCCCCCTTCATATCCTGCTTTACTTATCATTGTAGTTACATTTCATTGTTGTTTGTTGGAAGTTCGTTTTGCACCACCATTGTTTGCTTGTATTCTGATGTTGTCGAGCTTGATACGGATTGTCTGTATCCGAATCTGTTCGGAATCACAATGTCCGAAATAGTTAACCAGTTGCAGTTTGTTACATGCAGGCTGAATGACTGAACCGTACATATATGAAGAAGATTTACTGGTTGATGCCGCATGCGATGCCGCATGCGGTTCTGGGAATGTTGAGCCTCCTAGCAATATCATTTCGTGGGTGCCCCCTCGTATAAGCGTGGACGCCACACATTTATTTACAACTGACCAGGTATTCATTGAATAATTATTGTTGGAACATACTACTATGTATTTGGAAAATGATGTGATGATCATTGAATAATTAGTGATGGTTGGTAGGATGTTTTATTTCTAAAGCAATATGTTATCATTGAACAGATATTTGATACTCGTGATGAGCTTGAACAATGGGCTAAGAATGTTGGAAAGGCGAATGGTTATGTGCTGGTGATCGCAAGGTCTGACTATGCTATAAGTGGAGGAAAGGTATTTGTTACTATTAAGTGTGCGAAGCATGGTATTTACAGGCCATACAAGGACCCGAATACATTCAAGTACAAAAAGACCGCATCACAAAAGACTGATTGTAAGTTTAATCTCAAAGGACGACCTACGAAGGGTGATAGAATGTGGTGGCTGAAAGTGATGGATGGTAAACACAACCATGAACCAGCTAAATCACTAGTTGGCCACCCCTACGTTGGTCGACTAACAGAGGAAGAGAAGGGGCTTGTGGGCACCATGACTAGTACTTGGACTCCACCGAGACAAATACTAGCGGCATTGAAGGAAAACAATCCAAGTAACTTGACTACAATCACTCAAGTTTACAGTTGCAACAAAAGGTTTAAAAAAGAGGAGAGGGGACCATTGACAGAAATGCAACATTTGATGAAGAAGTTGGTAGAAGCCAAGTATGTTCACTTTGAAAGGCAACAAGCTGATTCAAGTGAGATTAGGGATCTCTTTTGGGCTCATCCTGATGCGGTCAGACTCTTCAACACATTCCCTCATGTGGTCATCATGGATTGCACGTACAAGACAAACAGATATCAGATCCCCTTGCTTGAAATGGTTGGTCTCACTTCTACGGGGTTGACTTTCTCCATAGCATTTTGCTACATAGTTAGGGAGCACACAATTGACTATGTTTGGGCCTTGGAGTGCATGAAGTTTCTTATTGCCGATGATGCCGGATTACCTCAAGTGATTGTGACTGACAGAGATTTGGCTTTACTGAGTGCTGTTAAGCAATGTCTCCCAATTGTACCAATTTATTATGCCGGTTCCACATAAACAAGAATGTGGAGGCAAAGTGCAAAGTGTTGATTGGCACGGATGATTTTGCCCTTTCAGTGATGGAGAACTGGAAATGCCTGATATATGCTGAAATAGTGGAACAATTTGATGAGGAATGGAAGATGGAAGGAAATGTGTGTCATGTGTAAGGACTTCCCAGATTTCATATCCTACATTTCTACTACATGGTTAAAGCACAAGGAGAAATTTGTGAGTGCGTGGACCAATTCTGTGTTGCATTTTGGAACTACAACGAGTAACAGGTACAATGCACACTTTATTGGTTGTGATCTTTTGTGATCTTTCATTTCATAGTCTTGCTTTATTACCAGAAATTGATAGAGTATGATCTTTTGTATGCAGGGCTGAAAGTGCACACTCAACCTTGAAGAGGATGCTGAAAGACGGCAGAGGTGACTTGTGCGCCTCGTGGGATGCAGTGGATAGGTTGACCACTGTACGACACAATGAAATCAAGGCATCATTTGAGCGCAGTATCAACCTTGTAGAACATCGTTTCAAGTCGCCCATGTATACAAATATCAGGGGATTTGTGTCCAGAAAGGCCATGCAACTCATGGAAGATGAACAGAACAGAGTGATGCGTGATGGTTGTGGATGCGCATTCCAAGTTACCCATGGGCTTCCTTGTGCGTGTGCACTTCATAGTTATGATAGAATTCCGTATGAGGCAATCCATACTTTCTGGAAGATACTTGGTTGGGACCATGTACCCATTGGGAGTCAAGCCTCAAACCAAGGAGACCTCAAGTCAGAGATTGATGGCTTGACCGCTTATTTCAACACTTTGGATGTTGCGGGCCAAAGTATGCTACGGAGGAAGGTAAAGGAGCTCTATTGTCCTTCTAGTAGTTCACTGTGTCCTCCTCAAGTGAAGATAAAGCCCAAGCGCTCGTCCAAGGCTATGGAGAGTAAACCACTTAGTCAACAAAAACCATCCTTACAGCGTGATCCTTGTTATTGGGAACATGTTAACAATAGCCTCAAGCCAACACCTAACAAAGTCTCTTGTCCTCGAAACAAGAAGTCTAAGAAGAGCAAGCAGTCCTCCACCAGCATATACTTGGATGATTTGCCATCTTTCTTCCATCAATATATAGAAAAAGTCATATATGTTATTGCAGATGGTAATTGTGGTTATAGATCAGTTGCTGCATTGTTCAGACCCGACATAGGTCAAGACGGTTGGCCTTTGATTGGGGAAGAGTTGCTTGTAGAACTCTCAGAGAATACCGCTTACTATAGCAACATATTTGGTTATGAGAGGGTTCAGTCTCTACAAAATCGTCTCATCCTTCCGATTGGTACAATTGCAACTGAAGACAAGTGGATGTCTCTACCGGAGATGGGGTACCTCATTGCTACGAGGTTGCAAGTTGTCTTCATCTCCATTTCACTAAAAGGTTGTTACACTTATCTGCCATTGAGAGGAGGCGCCCCACCGGAAGTACATCCCGTTATAGAAGTTGGTCACGTCACCAACCACTTTGTTCAGGTATAACTTTTGTTAAGGACCTTACACTCGCTTGTCACGTTAAATTAGTATACTTTGTACTCAGCCACTTTGTTCTTATCTAACTTTATTGCTATACTCTCAAATGTAGCTCAAGCTTAAGCCGGGACATCCTATGCCAACAATAGCTCCCCAATGGCCGTTTTTGGCCAAAGAACCCACCGACCAATGGATCTTCCCGTATGCGGCGCGTTTGGCTACATTTACGGCAGAATTGAATGCTTGGATTGATCCTACGGGTGGTCCTCAAGAGAATGTCTTTATAGACCTTGGAGAAGATTGAGACTAGGATTGATGTTTGTTAATTTGTAGCAATGACATATGTACCACTAATTAGAAGTTCAAAGTATTATGATGTAGTATTAAACTGTTTCTCATGTGCATTTTATCTGTTTCTGGCCTGCAATGTAGCTGGTTATGAGAATTTGTGATTCTGCCTGCATTGTTTCTGGTACTGTCATTTTAACTGGTTAAGCAGATTTCAGAACTTTGGTTTCCGAAGTACTTCGGAAGGCTAATGTCCGTATTATTAGAGTCAGGTAAAATGCCACCCCATTTGTTTTCACCATTCGGAAGGCTCTAGTCCGAAAACAATAGTTCGGAACTACGGAGTCCGAAATGTTTCGGACGACTCCTTTCCATTTCCGTGTCATATACTTAAATTTGGCACCCCCAAGTTTAAACAATCTTCGACATTAAGGTTTCCGAGACAGTTCGGATTTATAGGATCCGAACAACTTCGGAATCTGGGGATCCGAACGTTAATTTTTTTTCTCATTTTAATTTTAAGTCTCTCCATCACTATCCACAACCAACCACAACCAACCTCATTACTCTCATCCAACCACAGCCAACCTAATTACTATCAACCACCAACAACAACCAACCCCATTACTCCTTCATCTATAAATTTGCTTGATTTAAGCTTTCTTGTATTCATCCTCTCCTTTCATTCTTTCAACGAAACCTTCAAAATCAAAATGGAACAAGATTTGCCCACCTTCATCCGCCCTTGAAAACTCCGAGGCAACTCTTCTGCAAGTTCTCGTCCTCTCATTCCCGGCCCTGCTGGTGTTGTCCAGGCCGCCATGATTCAACGCAGCTCCACCACCGACGGACACCTCATTCCAACCCAACAATTTGTTAGGCGCGTCGTCGAAGACGGTCACGACACTGATCCCGATTTTCACTCCAATGCTTGGCTTTCAGCCCTGCAATTAGGCGGATCTGCAACTCCTCTGGGTTCCATCACTCACCATCTAGAAAGGGTCGATCTCATCGTCGCAGTTATCAAATCATGCACGCCAAACGGATTCGGCGATGTGTCAGTTACCCTGAAGGTATTTCCATCTTCCGCGTTCTTTTTCATCAATGTCATGGTATTTAAATGTCCTCTGTCAATGCCATATGAGTTTGAGTTTCAGGATCCTACGGGCACTGTCGGTGCTAGTGTCCATCACAAGGTTTTCACTGAAAGCGAATTCGCGAAGGACATAAATGTTGGATCTGTTATGCTTATCTAGAAGGTTTATTATTTCTAACCGACTTGACTGTTGTTTCTACTTCTTTAGACAAGTTGAACATTATTTCTTCCTTTTTTGCTTTTAGGTAGCTGTGTTTTCTCCTAGAAAATCTAATTGTTACCTGAACATAACATTGCCCAACATAGTTAAGGTATGGAAATCTTTTTTACACATATATAATTAAAATAAAAGTGACTGTGGATTTTTACACATCTCAATTTTCGTTTATGTGAATTTTCACAGGTATTCTCCAGTGACTGTGGACCTCCATCAGAAACATTCACCGACATTACAGAAGATTGATTAATGTTATTTGGCTAATTTTGAATTATTTGCAACTTTAAAAAATCCTTGACCTGGATTATGTAGGCTATGTTGCGTCCCTTGAATTATGTACGTTATTTTGCTTCAATTGGATTATGTGCGTTATTTCACTTCCCATTGGATTTTGTTTGTTATTTTACCTGATTTAAAAAGAGATAAAAATGTAATCAAATCAAGTAAAGCGTGATAATGTGAAATCCAAACTAATAATGCGATAAAAGTACATACCGATAATAAAGCGTGTATAAACTAATAGTGCGATAAAAGTACACATAATAATAATGTCACTGCCCCCTGCCCCCTGCCCCACCCTACCCCTACGACCTCTGCCTCCGCCTCTGCCACCTCCTCTATCTCCACCTCCACCTCCGCGTCCTCCTCTGCCTCGACCTCTGCCTCCTCGTACACCAACGAAAGTGACGCCCTGGGTCCTGCTCAAGTCTCTAATGACAGTGAGGCACTTCTCTAATAAAGTGCGGGAGCGTGTATCTCTAGGGGGACCGTCGTCGACCTCAAGTCCCTGCTCTAGCAAATCAACGGCCCGACGCAAAGAAGCCTGAAAATAAATCAATATACATGTTAGTAAACCGCATACACAAAACCACAAATGCATAAAGAAAATTAAGTTCACACTTACCACAGCACTGAGATCGGCCCTACTCTCATCCGGGATGATGAACCGGTGAGATACACCGGTGTACCAGTCCAGGTAATCATCTACTGCCGCTCCATCCACTATACTAGGGACCCCCTCTGGAATCAAGTGTGGCTCATAATCCTGGTATGCTGCATCAACGACCTCCGCAGCAGAACTCATGCCCATCACAACAGATGGGTGTCGCGGGATAGGCTGCACGTACCCAAACTGTCGCATCACACGCTCAGGAAGATGAGGTCGCACGGCCGCCCGGATGGGAGTCCGGATGTAGCCTGAGTATAAAGCTCGGACGTCCAGCTCTCTGTGACTCATGTGCTCCTCATACGGTGTCCATATGACGTCCTCTGCCGTCATCTCATCGAAGAGAACTCGCCTCTCCATCAGTCCTGCATGCCCGGCCCGTGACTCCATCCACCTGCACGCTCTAGGCTGGTCCTCCGTGTACTCGGGGACCTCAATCCGCTGAATAATGGTGGGTGGGAAGTGCTCAAACACCCAAGCTACCAGGAGGGAAGAACAACCGCTCATCTGCTTGGTCTTCCTCCGTGAGGCATGACCAAGTGCATCATACAGTGTAGCTAGTGCAATGGCGCCCCACGCATACTCTGACACCCGATCAAGGTGCTGCAGCATGCCGATCCAATGGACAGAAGTATAGTGTCCTCCACTCTTGTTCGCAAACAAGGTCGAGTCGAGGAGGTGAAGTAGCCACATCCGTGCTGCATGGTCATGCCGATGCTCTAAAGTACAACAAAGAAACCATTAATCATTTAATTCACATATAATAGTTGGAAATAAATTAAATATACAGTACAACTAACCAGCAAGAGCCCTAGTGTAAAGAGTCTGCAAGAACCCGAACCGCAAGCCAATGGTCTTCACCGCCTTAAACTCCATGATGTAGTCCGTGGCTACCCCTCCTAAGAGCAGAACACAGGTCTCCGCTGCCTGTTCTCTGCTGGCCTGTCCGGGAGTATAAAACCTATCACCCATCGGCAAATGAAGTATAGATGACACGTCATCCAGGGTGATGGTCATCTCCCCGAATGGCATGTGGAAGCTGCTGGTATCCTCATGCCATCTCTCGACGAGGGCAGATAGAAGGGGTGTGTCTATCTCCGGATAGGTGCAACTGAAGAGCGGATAGAGTCCGGTCCCCTTCACACGCTGACGAACAGCGCTCATATCGTCTCCCTCGCCCTCACATGTCAGCTTTGCCAGCTTCATCCCAGCGCTGGCAAACTTCAACACACCTCTATCGGGGTAACGCGGGTCGGTGCCTATAATATGATGCCACAGACACGGCGCAACGTGATGTGGGTAACGGACCAACAGTGACAGATCATCAGGCCCCCTGGAAACGGTGCCTCTGTCTGGACTGGCACCTCATCCTGTCGTGCTCCAGCATCACCCTCAAGCTCCACACCAACCTCAGGCTCCACATCAACCTGAAGCTCCACATCAGCCTCATGCTCCACATCAACCTCACGCTCACTCTCTGCCGAACTCTGAGGAGTCATCTGACGAGAAGGCGGAGAAGGCGGAGAAGGCTCGGGAGTCGTCTGACGAGAAGGCGGAGAAGGCGGAGAAGGCTCGGGAGTCGTCTGACGAGAAGGCTCAGGAGGCATCTCACAAGGGTCTCGACGCTCCTCATATGATGTCCCACCAACATCATGGTCCTCACCAAATCTGCCTCTGACTCTACGAAAAGAAGCATGCAGCCGTCTGTGGCGATCCTCAACATCCTCCGGGGCTGTGTGGCGATCCTCAACATCCTCTGTGGCATCATGGGAGCTCCTAGCAACATGTGATTTCCTGCGCCCTTGGCTCTTCCTCTTAGCCATCTATTAAAAAATAATACTCATCAGATAATTGTAAAAGTAACAATTGATGAGCTTTATAACTGAATATTCATGCAATCAGCAAGAGATATGTACCAATACAGATTATAAACTTAATATTCATGCAATCAGCTGAAAGCTAGAAGAAACTAAGATTATCAACCAAATATTCATGCAATCAGCTGAAAGCTAGCAGAAACTTAATATTCAAGAGGCTACAAATATCAACCAAGACAGGTTATTTACCTCTGATAAGTTGAACAGTGATTTCTGTTTGTTCTTTGATTGCAACTCTAATCTTTTCAACAGTTTCCTAATCAATAAACCAATATATGTAAATAAAAAGAATGAACATACTTCATCAATAAGCATGTCTAGCATATTTATGTACTGAAAAGAATAAACCAGTATATGTAAATGCTACTCACATAATTCAACAGAATTTTCTATATGCATATGACATGATAAATTACAAAGTGGAGTAACTCGGCAAGAGTTACTCCTAAAGTACCATTAACAACAACTGAAGCCTTTTTCTTCCTATAAGGTGAGGTCAATTACTATGCCTTAATACACAAAAAAGGGAAACTGATGAATTCATATATCAAAACTCAAAAGAAGCTGGCTTAAGAAAACAATGCCAGCAACACCCTCAAATATTAGTTTCTTTGTGTAAATAACCAAAATGGGAATCTCAATAGTTTGTCATTGTTCAGCAAATTTAGATCATGTGTATAACTGTATATACAACTATAACTATAATATGACACAGACCAGCATGTTCTTTATGAACATCCCCTTGAAATTGCTCTTTCTAGTTTCTTCATTGAGGATCCCTTCAAATTAGTGCAACCATGTCATGGGTGCACTAAAGAAATGTAAGCTAATGTTGCAAGAACATTAACAATAGAGTAGAATTGCAGGAAATGCAGCAGTCGCGTCTTATCTAACTGCCTCGGGCGCAGAATTGCAGTATGGTGTATGCAAGCAAACCAACCTAGTGAATGTTAGACATAAAGTAGCAAAACCAATACCTATAATGAGGCCACACGTGCTTTTCTGTTTATCCAAACTAAGTGTTCTCTTTACTACAGTACCAAAGCTAGGGATTAATCCGCCACAGGCAAGAACCATTATGTGATCAAGACCACTATAATCAATTCTAGTGAGAATAGCTCCTATTGCTGAAACGACGCCATAATCATGCAGATAACTAGAATTCATGCATAATTATGTAGATAACTGGAATTCAAAGTTCTCTTAACTTGATAGTTTGACCTATAGTTTTCCTTGATATCCCCACCCCCATACCTCTAACTATTAGACTGTCCTCCATCTAGTCTATCTTTTAAATCTTCCTATGTGTATTACATAACTGATCCCAAGCTCAAAGAAAAGAGGAGGGTCGTGTTACAGAATCAACAACCCATGTAAACCCTTGTTAAATCTTCATGCCATGGATCATCTATGTGATGTCTATGTGTGTGTGTGTGTCTGTTATATGAAGACTTTCCTATTATATTTAGGAAGCATAAAATTATAAAAGCCACTAGTGTCCAAAATCAACATATTTAAGCACCAAAATCAACATATTTAAGCACCAGACTTTCCTATTATATGAAGCATAAAAGTAAAACATACAAAAGCCACTAGTGTCCATTGTTTTACTATATGAAGATAAGAAATCCTTACAGGTAGCACAGGGAATCACTTCTAGCACAATCAAGGCACAATCAAGGCAGAAAGCATGCTCACTTGGCTCTGCATGAACATGAGCAAGTTAATTTACAGTAAACCAACATCAAGAGCTTTTGTATCCACAAATTCACCCAACAATTTCAAACTCTTCAAGAGCTTCAATCAGACATCTTCAAACTCTATCCAACAAGTTCACCCAACAATTTCACCCAACAATTTCACCCAACAATCAGACATCTTCAAATCGCTAAAGCCCTAAATCCACAAATTAATTTCAAGAATCCCTAAAACCCATTCGAATCCCTAACCCTAACAAGAAGATGACGAAGATTACCTCTATTGCAGTTGACGAAGAAGATGACGAAGAAGATGACGAAGAAGAGAGCTCCGAAGAAGATGATGAAGAGAGAGCTCTGATGAAGGCGAGCTCGATGAAGGCTGTGAAGGTTTGGAGGGCTTCGGAAATGGAAGTTGAAGAAGGATTTCGGAATGAAATGAGAAATGAGCCCGTGTTTTGGATTTAATAGTAACAGTGTTCGGAACTTTACCATCCGAAGCATATCGGAATCGATATATCCGAAATACTTCGGAAATTGGTAGTCCGAAATCTATAAACACTACAAAGGGAGAAGTTTCTTCCTACTGTTCACTAGGAGAGTTTTATAGCATGTGTGTTGGTGCACCATAAGGTCATGATTTGGGGTACTTTTTGTTGCTTTGTCTGATTTTTTAGCCCTTTTTTCTACTTTCCTGAGCATGAATGCATTGGTTTTTAAACTTTATTTGCCTTTTAACTGTTTTTTTACTTTTCAGATTACTTTTCATGTTTCTTCCATCTTCTCTGGTATCTAATGTTACTTTTGGAGGAAAACTGAACTTTTGAGCATACTTTTGATAGTTTTAACCCATTATAGTTCTTCTTCTCCATCTATTTAATCCCTCCAACCACCCACATTCGAAGCTTTTGGTTCATCTATTTACACAACCACCCACATGAAACTTTCTCTGCTCTCTCTGCTAAGATGATTTTTCCAGCTTCAACAATGGTGTTTTCGACTTTTCGGTTGGCAATCGCCTCATTCTTGCTCCTCTCCTTCAATCTTTCACATCTGGTTCGTGATTTATGTTCTCTGATTTGGTATCTGGTTCTGGTTTTCAACGCTGCCTCCAGGTTCTCACAGATTTTTGATTTTTGATTTTTTGATTTCTGGTTCTGGTTTTGTGCATCGAGATTTTGCCTCTTCTCCACTTTGTGATTTCGGATTTCTCTCTTGAGATAGTATTATTACGAGAAACAAAACTTGACCAATCTAGAGAGAAGTCATTGAGGAATTTTGCATCTTCAGTATGAAATGGAGTTTGTTCATTTGTTAGGAACTGCTGGGGGTCTCGCGACTCTTTGGAAAGCTTCTGCATTCTCATTGGAGGAGATAGTTAAAGGGGATAGATTCATCTTTATCTTTGTCAAGGTAATTCATAATAATTTAAACTGTGTAATTTATAATAATATAAACAGGTTAGGTTTGGTATGCATAGTTGTCAAATGTCAAGCAAGTTTGTTTCTGACATTCATTTGATTTTAGTAGAGTACAAGAGGGTTGTAGTGGTAGTGTTCCAACAAGTTTCTTTCTGGCATCCAATTCATTTCAATTTAATTTTAATTTATTTAATTCAATTCAAATGTCCTAGATTTTTCACTTGCAGAGTTGCAGTTGTCTATAAATAGTTAAATACTGTCATTTTGTGATCTTCTTGCTGCTCATAACCCTTTTCTTTTTCTATTTCTACATTTCTACATAACTAATAATTTTCTTTGATTGTGATTGACTCACAGGTTCGTGTTCTTTGATGCCTTGCAAATGGAAGACATCACTGTGTCATATGACGAGGGTGGTTCTTTTGATTCTATGGTTGGTTCTTTTGGCTTATATAAAGTATTGCTTTTGAGTTTTTAAATTAAACTACTCAATGGATTTACCATATTGTTCTATGCATTGCCTATTTGTTCTTCAATGCTATCTAAGAAAAACCATGTTTGTGCTATGCTATCTACTGATTCCAGGTACATATAGTCACGTACCAAGGATTTCTGAAGGGACACTTAATTGTTTTATGGAATTATTCTCATTTTCTGTTGGTTTTATGCTCACCATGATTTAGTTAATGCTCAGCAAGTTCATTTTTGTTTGAAGGACTTCGTCACTTCGCAAAGAAAACAAGTTTAGAGAGAAAAAACAGAAACTTCTAATCCAGTTTACCTCCTGAAAGGTCTTCTCAATAATAATGATGCCTTGCTGTGGAACTGGAATGAAGCATTCCAAATAGAGCCCTTGTCTGGGCATGCTTTCTTCATTTCGGTTCGACCACTGATTTAATTATCTTATTAGGGGGGGGGGGATTGAAAATTATGTGTTAGCTAAATTTTCAAGATTTGGCAGCTTACTCACTTACTGGATCATACCAACATGCTTTCTTCTTTAGCCAACTTTTTCTTTCTCACATCTGGTTATCTTTTTCTGGTTTTGGTTTGTTCATTGGATATTGATTTTTGTTATATGGTGCTTATAAATTGACCCTCGGTTGTGTTGTTGTTCATCCAGTGGTTAGTTCAGCAGAGAGAACAAACGCGATGGAGTCTTCTCGTGCAGTTTCAATGTTGTTCTCAGGCGGGTGAGTCTCTTCCTCATTCATCACCACTCTCATATCATGTGAACCACATTCAATCATTCACAGAATCACTCAAAATCTCAACTTTATTTAATATTGTGCTTCTTTCTTTCTATTTTTTTAAAAGAAAACTACTCTGCCTTCTTCCTTTTAATGCTGCTTCCTCCATCTCTTCTATTCACAGAATTAGTAAAAATCTTAACTTTATTATACTGAAGAAAGATTGGTTGACTGTGTCTATTCATGATTGAGTTCTTTAATTATAATGGTAGAACTGTACTAATCAAAGCTATTAGCAAAATGTGAATTTCCTTTATCTTACCTCTTCATGTAAGCCATCATTAGTTGTTAAAAATTCTTTATTATATTTATGTGCTTTCTTTGGCCAAGCAAAATTATAATGCCAAAACAAATGCCAAAATTGAACTAACCATATATGTGTGCATGAGGCCAGAAACGAGGATTCTGTCCTACACTTCATTTGTCCTTCAATTAATGACTACATTGCATAAATAATTTCTAGAGTGTAGTTTACAGTTTACTTATTTCACACAATCCAATGCTGAACAATTATGATTGATCATTTCTACTATTCTAATATTTTGTATGAAATCACTTATTTAAGGAGATTGGGGAAGTACTTACTATCTGTTGTCAGGAAGAAGAGTAAATTGAGAAAGAGGTGATGTTTGGGGATTATTTTGAATTATCAGGGATGCAGAATTTTGTCACTATGTCATGTGCTTCTTTAATCGATATTGGGAGTGTTTGAGATTTCATCACAATGACGTATGTTTCTTCAATTGAGTTTGGGTTAGGTGACAATGAGTTGGATTAGGGTTAGTTTATTGAAGGAGATTGGGGAAGTAGTGATGATTCTCTGTTGTCAGAAAAAGAGCAAAATGAGAAAGAGTTCATGTTTGTTCGTCTGCTGAAGCTTCCCTAGATGTCAGGTTAGTACAAGAGGGTTGGGATCCATTTTGATCCAGCCTGTATGTATTTTTTGTTCATTTAAATAGATTGTTGAAGGAGATGGTGGAAATTCTCACTGTTTGTTGTCAGGAGAAGAGCAAAATCACAAGCCAAAGACGTCCTTTACTCAGCTGATGCTTTCCCGTCAGTTGAGTACAAGAGGGGTTCATCATGGTCCAGCAGGTTTGTTTCTTCCATTCAATTGTCATTGATTTTCCCTTTTCACTTGTCTATAAATACTGTCATACTCATAGCCATTGCCATTGTTTGTTGTTTATGTCGTTCCTGCTCATTCCTCATTTTTTTTTTGTTTCTCTTCATCTATCTGGGATTTATGAATTTGTTCTTATCTGTTCTGCAAAATATTTCATCTTCTTACCATTTCCTGCCTTTACTGATTTCTTTTCTCTTTTTCTCTCATATGTGTACCCTGGAGCTCTACTTTCGCACATCAACGGTTATGCTGCTATGTTGGTATGCTATAATCAAAGGCTTCTAATCAATGTATTTGTCTATTCTCAATGTATTGGTAAGTGGATCGTTGAAACTAATGTGCTCTCCTTGTCTCATTTCTATGTTTACCTTTTTATTTTCTGTACTTACCTTGACCTCAAGGTATTAATTTCTGGCTGGATTTGTTTTTAAATTTGAATACTTGAGGATGTCAATGACTTGTGCTGTTTGTGAAGGCAAGAGGAGTGTATTTATAGTTTTTTAGGGTCTTTGGAAACTCAATTCTAAGTGAAATAGTTGTTGAATGATGGAGTAAACACCAATGAGATATCAGGTGGTGTTGTCTTAAGATTGTATTGTACCCTACCTCCTGTAACAATGACCAGTATAATTTTTTTTCATGGATTAATTGGTACTCCATATTGAATCTTATTATATTCGATAGAATGGATATGTATTTATTTTGAGTTAGTGGATATGCACTGTCAGTGTAAAATTCTTATACGTATAACTCATTATAGCATGTTACATAAGTGAAATAATTAATTTAGTTAAAGTTTTAATTAAAACCATGATATTTTTTTGATTTGTCGGAATTCAATTTGGTGATTGTATAAACAATGTTACACTTACGACACATACACATTAATTTCTTTGGTTTTAGTACGAAACAAAATCAAATATGTGCACTAATTCACGTATATTTGATTTTTAGCTTACATGTTATAATATAATTATTAAATAAATAAAAAATTGGCAACCGTGCATCGCACGGGATACTACCTAGTAAAACACGGAGGGGCATAATAGTATTTCCCCACTTTTAAGTGGGGTGGCATTTCTAAGCCCTGGGGTGCCAAATCCAGAGCTCTTGAAGATGGAAGAAAGGGTTTGAAATTGGGGGTGTGGGTTAACGGGGATTTTGAGTTAATTTGGGGGATTTTGAGTTAATTTTGGGGAAAACCTATTTTGTTAATTAGATTAGGGTTAGAAAGTTAGTTTAGTTTAATTTTAGTTAATTGGATCAATAAAGCTGACATGTAATATTTTTAAAAAAAATTAATTTTTTTTAAATCCACGCAAGCTAAGTTATCCCAGTCAGCTGGCCAAATCATTACTCGCCGGAGCTCCGGGATCCGACGAGGATCTGCTCCAAACATATTGCAAACGAGAGGACCCAAATTTGCAAATTTTCCGGGGAGGGATTTACTTCAGACGGTGAGACAAAGACAAGGACTAATATGATGATTAACCCTTTTTAAAACTACCCCACAAAGTTATCTCAAATATATTCAATTTCTTTGACATTATTTGTTCTGCTTTCCAGTTATTTGCATGTTCCATTCGGCATGCTTTTGTCATGTAACGCAGATTTTCACGAGAGCTTGACAGATTATTAATTAACAAATATTGTCCCTTTTCTCATCCTTAATTTGTACGAACGCCGATAAAATTACATAGTACATCAGTCATTCACATTGAAAATGTTTCCTTTTCTTCTTCTTCTTTTGCTTTTGTGAGCTCCACAATGCATTCATTAAACCAGTAGTCCAGTACCACAATGTTTCACCATTTTCCAGGAAATGAAAAGAGGCCTAAATTGTGAGCTCCAATGTTCCATGACCCTTTTGCTTTTGTCTCAAAAACCATGACTCAACATTTGTTATAGCCATAGGTTTCACTATTTCAAGACCCTTTTGTTTCAGTGACACTTGCAGGGGTTCCCTTCTCAGTGAGCCAATGGGAAAAGTCACAAGGTGGCTCAAACGCTTGTTTGGGATAAAAGAAAACAGACAACACAAACAAAGCTCAAACTCTAAAGACCCCAAGAACATGAAAAATGGTTCTTTTTCTGTTTCTGAGAGTAATTCTAGACTCTTGTTTCACACCTCAGCTACAATTCCACCTAACATTTCTCCAGCAGAAGCTTCTTGGTTACAATCTTTCCACACTGAAAGGGAAAAGGAGCAGAACAAGCACGCCATTGCGGTGGCTGCAGCCACTGCAGCAGCAGCTGATGCTGCCGTGGCTGCTGCACAAGCTGCAGTGGCGGTGGTTAGGCTCACAAGTCATGGAAGGGGAACCATGTTTGGTGGTGGTGGTCATGAGAAGATGTGTGCTGCTGTTAAGATTCAAACATTGTTCAGGGGATACCTGGTAATTAAGTTTGCTTTTTCTTATTTTATCCAAATCACAAGCTCAAAACTTTTCCTTTTTTTATTTGTTGATGCAAATTGTAGGCTTTTTAGCTTCAATTTTCATGAATTTGATGTGGAATACTACAATTGACATGAGTTTTTGTTTTGGATTGTGAATAGGCAAAGAAAGCACTGAGAGCCTTAAAAGGATTGGTGAAGTTACAAGCACTTGTGAGAGGGTATTTAGTGAGGAAGCAAGCAAAAGAAACTCTGCATAGTATGCAAGCTCTTGTTAGAGCTCAATCTACTGTTCTGTCTCAGAAATCTTGCAGGCTCATGAACACAAAGAATGAAGCATGTAGACTTCAAAACCGAGCACGAAGATCCATGGTATTGCTATATATCTCTACAAAATAATCAATTCTATTTGGTTAAAATCAATTCTACCTAGGAAAATGATGGGCTGACATTAATTTCATAGGTCAAGAATCAATTTTACTCGCCATAACATTGTTTATGCGTTAAACATAATCAATTTCAAGATTTTACAACTGAATTTCATAACATCAGCTAACAAAAACCAAATTTTTCATAAAGGTATTCAAACATCACATTATTTTGATTCGCATATACTGTACACAAATTTAGTAGAATCAATTATGTTGACGATTGTTGATCCAAACAAACACTGAGATGATATACTGATACAACAATTGTATTGTGGCAGCTAAAATTGTCCTAAGCTAACTAATTGATTTGCAGGAGAGATTTGATGACACTAGGAGTGAGTGCACAGGTCCAATCCACAGTAGAAGATTGTCATCTTGTTTTGATGCTACAATTAACAGTATTGATGGGAGCCCCAAAATAGTGGAAGTGGATTCTTTCAGTGGCAGGTCTAAGTCAAGATCTCGCAGAACTAACATGTCAAAATCAGATTTTGGTGATGACCCATCATTCCAAGCACTTACCTCTTCCCTTCCAATATCCATACCAGAACAGAGGAATTCCCATGACTCTGATTGGGGGTTAACAGGGGAAGAAGAATGCAGGTTCTCAACAACAGCACATAGCACTCCACGGTTCACACATTCTTGTAGTTGTAGTGGCACACCAAAGAGAGATAACAACTATTTCTTAAGGAAATATGGGAATTTTCCCAATTACATGGCAAGTACTCAGTCTTTCAAGGCCAAATTGAGGTCTCATAGTGCTCCAAGGCAAAGGCCAGAACCAGGTCCAAAGAAGAGACTTTCCCTCAGTGAAATGATGATGGAATCTAGGAACAGTTTAAGTGGGGTTAGAATGCAGCAGAGATCTTCTTGTTCACAGGTTCAGGAAGTCACTGATTTTAAGAATGCTGTAATGGGTAACCTTCAGAAATCCACAGGATCTTGAAGGGAGGCAGACAGAAACCACTTTTGTGTGTGGTAACTTAAGAAGATTCATGAGCTCTCTTTGGTTTTCACAGTGTTTAGTACTAAATTCTCTGTTTCTGTGCCCCTAGATGGCCAATGTGCAGAGAGATGCATGGGTGTTGGGAAACAAGGGAGTGTGAAGACAAAATAGGAGGACAGAAATAAGAAGGTCCACATTGTCTAGTGAGATTGTTTAGCAATTGAATTTTCATATAATTATCAGTATAACCAAATGCAAGAGTCATTAGTTTGCCTTAAACTCCCTACATGCTTTCTTATTTGTTCTTTTCTAATTTTCAGTGTAGCAGTGTTTTTTATTGGTGATAGTGAAATTTCAGTTCAGCTGTAGTACTAGTAGGCTAGTAACTATTAAAAACAATTCCCAAAAGAGATTACAGTGGGGAATGGAGGAGGAACTTAAAGCAATAACCTGCTTATTGGTTTTATTGTTAATTTCAATGAAAATTAGTGTGATTTATCAAAAATTTAAAAAATTTAGTGATGGGGTGATAGGAACAGAATTTATTATAGAGATAATGATACAATTCTGGTCGGTCTCTCCTAATTCTGGAATTCGAAAGTCCAGTCTTTCCCCACAAAACACATCACTTGTGAATAATTCCAACTATCTTACATAACTCCTATTTATAACCACTCCTATACAATTTCAATTCAAACCATAGCAGTTACTTAACTGCTGTAATCATAAAACTACCCAACTAATAATAATTAAATAATAACTTCATAATTGCTCTGCTAGTTACTGTTCATGCGCTACAGTTCACACAACAACCTATCAATACCCCGCCCTAAAAGATCCACTTTGTCCCCAAGGTAATAATATGGAAAAGTTTCTTGCATTCTGCCCACAAATTTCTAACAGTTCTTACACGAAGGAAGCCTGAATCAGGTGGCTTTGTCGGAGGTCGTTTGGCGGTTACCAAATCACATGGAATACAACCCAAGGTGTTGGGATCACCGACAAAGAGGTCTGGTCATTGGTGGCTTAGCCGGCGGACGATTGATGGTCATTGTCTTGCAACGACATAAGTCCGGCTGTTTCCGCGACGGCCTCCTCTCCACGTCGAACTCTAAATCAGCATTTTGGGCCCAAGCGATGAATTCCCCCTTTTGAAGGTCACACTCTTGGGTTCCTTCCATTGAAGAACCATTCTGCCACTGCCGGTAGGAAGCCATGATATTCGTTCCATCTTTCTCCCCCTTCTCTGTCAACAAGCAAACTGTCATGGCGATACTCTGTGACACCACTGTTGCAACCTCCTCTTCACTTCGTGACGCTTCCGCTGCGGTGTGTTCCGTTGCTGCTGCGAACGAGTCTTTCCGCATCACTTCTGTCCCAGACTTCTCCGGTAGAAGTGGCTTTTTCCTTGAATCTCGCTTGATCTCCATGTCGCTCCTGATCTTCCACTTCCTTACTTTAGCTAGCACCTTCATCAATTGCGTTCGCCGGATTCCGAGATTCAACCTAGAACTCGTTCTTGAAATCCCACGTATGAAATTGTTTTGCCTCCATTCTTGATATTCCTTGTGTCTTCTCTCATTTCCTTTATTTAATGTGCAATTTCCTCTCTCGAATATGCGATCTCCTTTTTCATTTTTCTAAGAAGGTCAATGAAGTCTTCTCTTTTCCTTCCAGCCTTTCTTCCTCTCTTGTTACTTGCTATCTCCTTCTCCATTTCTTCACAATTCAATTTGAACCACAGTACCTGGATGGTGCTCTGATCCCAAATTGATAGGAACATAATTTATTATAGAAATAATGATACAACTTTGGTTTTTCGATTTCTTCACAATTAATTTTCAATTGTAATATTAATTAAATGATAAAAAAAATCAAGGGCTATATTTGAATCAATGTTAAACGTATGAAATTTTATTTGGTTCAGTTAATTATTTTTGAAATTAAAAGGAAATAAACCTCAAATGTTAAACGTATGAAATTTTATTTGGTTCAGTTGATTATTTTTGAAATTAAAAGGCAATAAACCTCAAATGTTAAATTTATATCAGGCAGAACCATCTCCATAATATTTTTTTTTTGATAATATATAGGACATTTATTCCATTTCTTCACAATTCAATTTCAACTGTAATATTAATTAAATGATAAAAAAAAATTCAAGGGCTATATTTGAATCAATGTTAAACGTATGAAATTTTATTTGGTTCAGTTGATTATTTTTGAAATTAAAACGAAATAAACCTCAAATGTTAAATTTCTTTCGATGTTTAGCGTGTGGAATTTTTTGGGGTTCAGTTGATTATTTCTAAAATCAAATAAAACAATAATAGCTTAATGACTTTGATATTAAATATCAAAATAAAATTATCAAATGTCACGAGTTAAATTTCTATATATCAATGTTTTTTTTTTGGTGAACGAAAGACTAAGGCCTCACAGAGGCCACACCCATCGCATCCGCCAATAATAACAAGTTCATCCCATTAAGCGGGCTATCAATAGAAACACACATAAAAAGTTAAAATTTGAAATTATAAACACTCATTATCTACGGTAATCATCTAACACTCATATGATGTCAAAATATCAAAAGTAACAGACCTGAGAGGATATAAAACTCATAGTCAGAATCATTCGGCTTTGGTCTATTCCATGTTTTAAGGATCCCAATGTCCTATATATTATGGAGATGGTTCTACCTGATGCAAATGTTCTTTTGATACTCTCTTTTGTTTTATTTTTCTAATTTTTTTAATCATACGGTCTTCTCAATCTCTTTATAATTTTTTTTACTTTTTTCAAAGTTGTAAAATTCAAGCTTCCATTGACTATACCATTGTGAAAGGTTTTTACAAATATCTTCAAGAATGACAAGTTTATCAATTTCATCATTTTGGCGTAGGTGCAAATATTGGCTCATATAGAATTGAGCTACAAAGCATAATTATAAACTCAATTTTGAAAAGGCTACTATTGCAAGCAAACAAGGGTTAAAAATTCTTGCAATTGATAGATGAACGAAAGACAGGTTCAACGACAATGAATGTTGTTCACAAAGATGTTTCTAACATGATTTAATTTAATTAAATTTAAATGTTTTTATGACGGACGCATGTTCAATTCAACTTTATATTACAAATTTGTATCTTTCATATTCCAGCGGTGTATGACACGAGTTCAAAATAGTAATGACTAAAATATGAAATTGGCACCATTAACAATAGAGTATAGATCAAAGATAACATCATTTTGAAAATAAAAAAAATATAACATAATTTTTTTACAGATGAGCAGGGAGAACCAGGTTTTTTTTAAGAGATTTGGCTCTTCCACTTTTGTGGTCAAGACAGATTAGGCTTTTTTTTTTGTCTGTCGCTGACAGATTAGGCTCTTAAAATGCGCAGGACAAAATGGGCTGAACGGGTACAAGCCCAAAATTGCAGCGGTGTTGATGGATTCCAAATGATGGTAACATGTCATGAAACTTTTTTTTTTTGACATAAACATGTCATGAAACTAAACTATACATGTATAATGTATTTGTTTTTCTTGTTTAGGTACCGCTTGAGTTAACAAGAAAATATAATCATTCTAATTTATAAGTAGAGTTTTATTCACTTTTTGAATCGAAGTGAGTGTTTAACACCTCCTATTTTTATATAATGCAATTCATAATGATGTTTTTACTAAATTTTAAATAAAACTGGTTAAATGTTTAATTTAACTTTTTATTATAAATATTATAAATTCATATCTTTCATAATATCAGCCATGCATGCTTGTCACAGATACAAGTTAGTATAAGCATGCATGAATTATTGCTCTCATATTAGAGTTCATAATATATTATTACATGTACACATCAAAATTTTCCTAATTAAATCAATAAACAATCTGTGTGGTTGTATTGAAACTAAAATTTGACCCATTCAGGCCCATCAATAAAACTAAGTGAAAGAAAAGGTCCAGCTTCCTCATCAGTGAGTTCTCTTGCCCATGAGACTCTCCCTGCAAAGCTTGCTCCAGGTCCCGTGCATTTGTACTGTCCATAAAACACAGTCCTGGTGGTGGTAGTGGTGGTGATGGGTCCAATTAATAAAATATAAAAACATTAGAACAAATGTGTACCAACTCAATTAATGCGCATGCCAATGTGCCTATACTCTATACTATAGCTGTCAAGCATATAACAAGATATATTGTGTCAAGCTATGCGCATGCATGCGGCTATATATATGCCTTATCTATATTAGCAAACAGAGACATGAAGTTAATTTGGTCCTGTAATTCCTTATTCTATATATAGACATTGACACTTGACAGTATAATTAAGATATCCAATGAGTGGCACCGCCCCATTCTCACTCTCATAGTGCAGTAGGGGTTAAAGTTCTTCAGAAGTAGACAAAAGTACAGAACTGACTCATATATTCTTTTCACATAAAATGTTTAGTGTGTGTTTGGTTTAGTAAAACCAATCAATTTTAGATGACAGTAGAAATGTTTGAGTATCATTTTAGAGAGAGTAGTTATAGCATATTAGACTTCAGCTACAAGAAATGAAGATTATATTTCCATATATGAAAGTTATCTAAACTATATCTATAATTAATGTAAGACTTCTCAACATATACTCCATATATGTGTGACAATGAGAAAGAGACGAGAGGGTAGAAAATGGACTTACATTTCACGGTTAGGGTCACCCCAATTATACCAGCCTTTGGGAATGATGATGTTGTCCATATAGGTATAAGCAAAGACCACTCTTGAAAAGGGACCCCAAGCCCTTCCAAGGTACAGTGCCCCTGACCCCGTGACCTTACAGTTCACAAATGAGAACCCCGTGTCCTCCGTCATCCTGCTCCTTCCTTGAGCTGTTAGTGCGCCTGTATTTGGTGCTATGGCATGCACCTCACATCCCTATAGTATAGTACTATTAGTGTCACAAATTTCATTATCAAATAAAAATTCTTCAACATCCAGAAGTTTTAAATTTCGGTCCGCAACTGCAATTGCGGCCACAATGTAACGAGTTTTGAAGTTTACTCATAGGCATCTGACCATAATTGCAGCTGCAACACCCAACATTTATGTGCAATTCCGAGATACTGCCGCAACCGCAACCACAAAAGCAATTTAAAATATAACTCAAGCTAAGAGCTATTAATTGTAGACAGAATATCTAACCTCATAGAGTGAGAGAGCATTGCCAAATATGAAATCAACAGAACCCTCAATGTAACAATCCTTATAATAATGCCTGCCCAAATGATCATAAAGTGTGTCCTGTGCTCCTAAGAATTTGCAACCTAGGAATGCAGCTGTGTCTGCTGAAATCCTGAATGCTACTGCCTGCTTTCCCATTGCTCCTGGTGCAGGAACAGGGGTAGTGTTCTGTATTCACAATATTAATTTCTTGTAAACCCCACACATAGATAGAATGCATGTTATAATACACTGTAGAAAACCACACTGAATCTAAATTTACGGTGAACAAAAGCAAAAGCTAAGCAAAGTTGGTTTTGTCGACCAAGATTTCGGTACATCATGGTTTTTTATTGTGCATCCAAACATGACCGGAGTCAATTAGCCAAATTTATGTTGAAGCAGAAGAAGGGGCTTGTTTACATACTTTGAATGTGATGTTCTTGGCAATAAAATAGAGTGAGTTCACTGCAAAAGTTGCTGAGCCATATGTTCCAAGTGGCTGCCCTCGAGGGCCTGGTGTTTGAGCAGTGTCACCCCATTGAACAATGGTTTTATCTGCACCATCTCCTTCTATGGTTATGAAAGATTTCAAAGGGGGAATGTAAACTTTCTCCCTGGACATGATACACACACAAATGCAGGGAGAAAATCAGTGAATTCCATTCAAATGCAGTTCACAATTCTCAACAATAATTAAGATAGTGGAAAAATTGCAAAATGCAACATGAGCTAAAAGAGAGGAAGGTTCATCAACTACAAAATCTTCTTCAGTCAAACACCAATTCTTGGAATTTGAATGATTGAGTCTTGGAAGAAGAAAAAAGACAAAAGAACAAACATAAACTGTTTTTGTTACCGATTTCCAACATCATTGTAAGAGCAAACTAAAAAAACACATAATATAATCCCAAATGCAGACAAACACCAAAATCCATGTCTTGTAGCCTGTTTCCAAGCTACATAATCACTTTGAGTGAAAAAGCCTAATAATGCTATTTTTAGAATTTTCACACTTTGAATTGTGTACTCTACATTAATCCAAACACACAATTTGATGAACAAATGGGAAATTATTGAAAATGCCACAACAAAAAATAAAGGGTATAAAGCAAAAGGACATGAATGTGGTAGAGTTCAATAACTCAATTGGAAGTGCAAGAAATATATAGCATGTGGTGAAATCTTTCTATAATTGACTATAAACCAAAATCAATTCTGACGAGAACTTATAACTAATTTTTGGGTGTCAGAATTGATTCTAATGAATTATATGCTCATCAAATCATGCTAATAGTACTATTAGTACTCACGAGTAAACCCCTGCATGGACCTTGATGACCACTCTGACAGTATTGATGGATGGAAGGGAATCAATGGCTTCTTGAATTGATGTAAAATCTCCAGCAGCAGGATTCTTATCAACGTACAAAGTGTAAGAAGCAAACAGCTTATTCTTTGCAGCCTTAAAAACTGTATGTTTGAGGCTACCAACAAAATCAACCCATTTCATGAATTGCTTTTCTGATTCCAGTACTCTAGACATATTGTTCGATAGCCCATTCCCTACAGAACGTCGTGGCCTAATTCCCTTGGTATGGCAGTGAATTCCACTGGGATTTTGCATCAGAAGAAGAAGAACTGCTAACAAGCTGAAAATGCAATGCAAGTTTGACATTCTCAGAAAGAATGTGAAATGAAAAAGAAAGGTGAACAATGGTATTTGGAATGTGAAGGGTTGTATAGTTATTGGTTCCTGCCATGGCTTATATACTAGTCATGGTCACATAATTTTGGCCTTTTAGGTGGAAGTTGAAGCAGTGACAGAGTATTTGGTCACGGGTCCTTCCACTGACACCCATGTAAAGAGAGACAATCTGAACCACAGGACAGGTTGCACTTTTTCTGTATAAAAACATTTTCTTGTAGAAAATTTTGGTGGTTTTTGCTTTGGTCTTGTTGTTTGTTTGGTGCTGCCCGTGAGGCTCTTTCTGTTTGTGTGTGATAATGAAAATATTCCTATTTAGATAGTGTAATGGGTTAGGTTACTGTGCTTATGTGTATTAACTAAACATTTCATGCGAAAGTGAAGCTACTTTTTTCTGCTCAGTCATGCTGAGTGTGGATAATACCTACCATTGGATCATGACCGTCCAATACTTGAAGTTTAATTTGAATTTGATTTGATTAATTACATTAAATTCTTGTTGTTGTTATTTAGCTGGTTATTGTTATCTGAGCACTTGTAATGGTTCTGGAATGATTCTAAATTGTAAATTCTATGTACTGTAGTTGGTGACTCAGAGAAACTGTGTGCTGATGCTACATTGGCAGGAGGAACAATATTGGTGAGACCAAAGTTATATAACTCCAGTGATGTGATCATAATTCATAAAGCTACTTCCAGAAAGATGTTATTTTAGGTATTTTTTTAATATCTAAAATGTTTGTAGTTTTAAAAAACCAATTTTTGTTAATTTTTTCCACTTATATCATTATTTAATAAATTTTCTCACACAATTTTTTTTTCATAAAAATAAACATATAATAAAAAATGGAGGGAGTAATATTCTACCTACACCATTTTTCTTCTATGTTCCTCTTTTCATATAGATAGAAAATGAGTGAAAAATGAATCACGACAATGTATTTCACATAATGAATCACATGTACAAATAGCTCCACCAGCAAATAATTATTCCTATAAATTAATTATGCTAAAATATGATATGTACGAAAATAGGAACAGATTCATAATGATACAAAATGATATAGAGTTATAGACACTTAATTAGTAAAGAAGAAGGATTGGATTCTCTCGTGTGTTAATGCTCGCATGATCCTGAAGATTTGAGTCTTTAATTCTATATTGATAAAATTTGGGCCCTTAATTGATTATTTGTACGAAAAATAATATTAACCATAAGATTTTATTAGAAAAATAATTAAAAGTTCAGATCTTTCACATGATATGGTAATATAAGATTAACACATGAGGGCGTAAAGAACTAAGTTAAAAAGAAACTTGCCCTCCCGATCTAGAACACAAAAGGATATCCTATATGTAAAGGACAAAGATAAAAGCATGAAGAATTGTTCACTAGTCTGAACAAGAAGGAAATATCAAGGAATTAGAACACCAAGGGTATATATATGATTATATATATAAAGAATTCTTTAAACTTTAACAAACAGACCAAGCTCATTACAAAGACTTCAGGCAATTAAAACTGTGAATGTTGGGGAGAGTCACGGCGAGGACCCATGGGGCAAGGTTGAGGGGAAATACCAAGGAGATCTTGGACACCACATCTTAACCCAAAACCTCAAGGCATTAGGTTTATGGGTCTCATCTCCTTATAAACTCTCCCTCTTACCTTGGCTTCTCCGATGTGGGACTTGACTCTAACACTTGATTTCAACAATCTCCCTCTCAAGTGTGAGTCCCTCAACCACATCACCCATGGTCCTCCCGTCTGCGGAAGCTATCCACCTTGTACCGCCGTTCGCTGCCAACGGAACCCGCCGCCTAGCCACACTGCTAGAAAGACTTTCGACACAAGGACCCGTCATGGTCCCACGAACCATTAGCTCTGATACCACTTGTTGGGGAGAGTCACGACGAGGACCCACGGGCCAAGGCCGAGAGGAGACACCAAGGAGATCTTGGACACCACATCTTAACCCAAAACCTTAAGGCATTAGGTTTATGGGTCATATCTCTTATAAACTCTCCCTCTCACCTTGACTTCTCCGATGTGAGACTTGACTCCAACACTTGATTCCAACAATCTCCCCCTCAAGTGTGAGTCCCTCAACCACATCACTCATGGTCCTCCCGTCTGCGGAAGCTATCCACCTTGCACCACCGTTCGCTGCTAACGGAACCCGCCGCCTAGCCACACTGCTAGAAAGACTTTCGACACAAGGAGCCGTCATGGTCCCACGAACCATCGGCTCTGATACCACTTGTTGGGGAGAGTCACGGCGAGGACCCGTGGGGCAAGGTCGAGGGGAAACACCAAGGAGATCTTGGACACCACATCTTAACCCAAAACCTTAAGACATTGGGTGTATGGGTCCTCTCACTTATAAAGTGCTCATCTCTCCTCTAACCATCCAATGTGAGACTTCTTTACTCACACTTGACATCCCAACAATCTCCCCCTCCAGTGTGAGTCCATCTCAAGCGCAAACCTTCAATTACTTGCACCGCCGTTGGATATCCATCAACGGGATACACCGCCTAGCCACCATTGCTAGGAAGACTTTCGACACAAGGAGCCGTCACCATGATCGCACTAACCATCGGCTCTGATACCACTGTTGGGGAGAGTCACGGCGAGGACCCATGAGGCAAGGTCGAGGGGAAACACCAAGGAGATCTTGGACACAACATCTTAACCCAAAACCTTAAGGCATTAGGTTTATGAGTCTCATCTCCTTATAAACTCTCCCTCTTACCTTGACTTCTCCGATGTGGGACTTGAATCTAATACTTGATTTCAACAGTGAAGTCTTGAAAGCTTGTGTGCCAGCTGTTCGGGAAAATTGCTCATTTTGATTGGACAGTGTTGATCAAGAAACAACAAGTCTGACTCTACATCACAATTTACACAATTTATCACCATAATGAAGAATATTATGATTCTACCCCTTAACATCAATTATATTACCATTTCCCTCTCACTTCATCATTATTGTAATTAAGGTACAATCAAGCATATAAGGGCCGCCTCACTCTTGTAATGGACATGTACACTTGGGCTTTAGGAGGAAAATATTGATTTCCCTTATATATCGATTGGCCAATCGCAATTCAAAGATTCACATTAAGTTACTTCGCCAACTTGAATCTCTCAAGTCGTGACACCCCTATGTCAATACGCATCACTCGACCGCGTAATGCATTAAAGCTTCACAGAATATAAAGTTGCTTAAATCTTAGAAGCTTGTGTGTTATTATTAGAATTATGGAGATCTAACTCAAATCTTAGTGCGGAGTGCACGCTCGGTGAGCCAACACATAATTGACCGCGAATACGAACCGGGGTCCAAGGGGCGGAGCCCCTGGCTGGGGTCCCGCTGTAAGGTTGCTTGCAGCCTAAGGAAAAACTACACAGAAAACAAAACCAAAATCACTCTCTAATTTCTGATCTGTTCTCTATTTCCAGAAGCAGATTGATCTTCAAAATTATCCCAACAAGGATTTCGTGAACCCAGGCAAGAATAGGGTCGAAATACTTTGTTCGGAAAGTGTGCAAACACGATTTTCGAAGTTATCCAGGATTATCACACCCAAAATTCTAACAAACGAACAAAGTATTTTCTGATAATCATGGCTGGAGAAGGCGCTGTCAAGGAGATGACTACTAAGTTCGGGAAATTGGACAAGTTTCAAGGACAAGACTTCAGGCGCTGGCAGAAGAAGATGCATTTCTTGTTGACAACATTGAAGGTGGTATACGTCCTGTCTACACCGATTCCTGAACTTCTGGAGGAAGAAACTGTTGAAAATATAAGAAGCAGATCAAAGTGGGAGAATGACGACTACATATGCAGAGGACACATTCTTAACGGTATGTCTGATCCTTTATTCGATATTTATCAAAATGTGGAATCTGCAAAGGAATTGTGGGATTGTCTTGAAGCCAAGTACATGGCAGAGGACTCATCCAGTAAGAAGTTCTTGGTGACTGATTTCAACAATTACAAAATGGTTGAATCAAGATCTGTCATGGAACAATACAATGAACTTCTACGAATTCTTGGACAATTCACTGCACAGATTGAAGATGGATGAAACAATATATGTCTCAAGTATCATAGACAAGTTGCCCCCTTCATGGAAGGATTTCAAACACAATTTGAAGCATGGAAAAGACGAACTGTCTTTGGTCCAACTTGGAAGTCACTTGCGCATAGAAGAATCTCTAAGTGCGCAGGAGAGTGACAAGGGAAAAAGAAAAGAAGTTGCTGGTCCCTCGGTTAATATGATCGAGGAGAGTAGTAAGAACAATAACAACAAAAACAAAGGAAAGAAGCGTGCTTTCAAGAACAACAAAGGAAGTTTCGGTTCTAACAAGAAACCGAAACTAGAATGCTGGAAGTGTGGTAAGACAGGCCACTTCAAGAGGGATTGCCGTTCTGGAAAGAAGCATGATAACGCGAATGCAAGTGGTTCGGGAAAGGGGTCTAAGGACCAATCCCAAGAACAAGGTCAGAAATCAATTCATAACTTGAATATTTTGATTAAACATTCAGTTTCATTAATTTCTGAAGCATTTTATGTGCAGGATGATGCTATTGCGTGGTGGATTGATTCTGGCGCCACAACACATGTTTGCAAGGATCGTTTCTGGTTCAAGAATTTTGTTCCAGTGGAAGATGGATCTGTCCTCTACATGGGAGATCATCACTTTGATCCTGTTGAAGGCAAAGGAAGCGTGGTGTTAGAATTCAGTTCTGAAAAAACTATTACTTTGTTTAATGTTTTGTATGTTCCTAAACTACGTAAGAACTTAGTTTCTGGTCCTGTATTGAATAAGCTTGGATACAAGCAAGTGTATGAATCCGATAAATATGTATTATCAAAGTCTGGTGTGTTTGTAGGATTTGGATATTATAATAATGGTATGTTTATGATGAATTTGAATGGAGTTCCTAATGATTCTGGTTCTGTATTTATGACCAATTCGAATGTTATTAAATCTTCTTTATGGCATGCTCGTCTAGGACATGTACATTATAAAAGAATGCTTGAAATGTCTAAAGATGATTTAATTCCTGTTTTTGATGGAAATGTAGAAAAGTGTAAAACTTGCATGTTAACAAAGATTACTAGGCAACCTTTTAAAAGCATAACAAGGAAATCTGTCATACTTGAATTGATACATAGTGATTTATGTGATTTGCATGCTACTCCATCATTAGGACATAAAAAGTATCTTGTCACTTTCATAGATGATGCATCTAGATTCTGTTATGTTTATTTGTTGCATTCTAAAGATGAAGCCTTAGATAAATTTAGAGTTTATAAAACTGAAGTTGAATTGCAACAGAATGTGATGATTAAAACATTACGTACGGATAGAGGTGGTGAATATTATGATCCTGAATTCTTCCAATCCGTAGGAATCATTCATGAGACTACGACACCTTATACACCTCAACAAAATGGTGTGGCTGAAAGGAAGAATAGAGTTCTTAAAGAAATGGTGAATGCCATGTTATCCTATTCTGGTTTGAGTGAAGGGTTTTGGGGAGAAGCCATGTTAACGGCTTGCTATTTGTTAAATAGGGTTCCTAATAAAAGGAACAAGACTACCCCATATGAACTTTGGTATAAGAAACGACCCAACTTAACATTTCTACGTGTTTGGGGTTGCAGGGCCGTGGTTAGACTCCCGGATCCTAAAAGGAAAACTTTGGGTGAAAAGGGTGTAGCTTGCATCTTCGTTGGATATGCTGAACATTCCAAAGCCTATAGGTTCTATGTTATAGAACCTAATGACTCGGGTAGAACCTAATGACTCGTTTTCTATTAACACAATTATAGAATCAAGAGATGCCATATTTGATGAGAATTGTTTCTCTTCTATACCTAGACCAAAGGACCCTATATCTAAGTCGGATGAACCTACAAA
Organism: Lotus japonicus; assembly: GCF_012489685.1. Classification (NCBI taxonomy): domain Eukaryota; kingdom Viridiplantae; phylum Streptophyta; class Magnoliopsida; order Fabales; family Fabaceae; genus Lotus; species Lotus japonicus. Next base: position 68,283,322 of record NC_080042.1, read on the forward strand.
GGATGATCATTCAACTGATGTACCAATGAGACACTCGAACCTCGAAAAAGCAAAATAGCTAGAAAACCTAAATCTTATGGTTCGGATTTTCAATTTTATTTAGTTGAGGGATCAAATGATCAGATTGATAATCAATACTATTATTGCTATAGTATAGAGGAGGATCCAAGAACGTATGATGAAGCTGTGAAATCTCGAGATTCTGCTTTTTGGAAAGAAGCAATTGATGAAGAGATGAGTTCTATCATGGAAAATAATACATGGGTATTATCTGATTTACCACCAGGTTGTAAACCATTGGGTTGCAAATGGATCTTCAAAAAGAAGATGAAAGTCGATGGTACAATTGACAAGTTTAAAGCTAGATTGGTAATCCAAGGCTTTAGACAGAAGGAAGGGATTGATTACTTCGATACCTATGCTCCAGTTGCTCGTATCACTACTATTAGATTGTTGATTGCTTTAGCGGCTATTCACAATCTAGTGATCCATCAAATGGATGTCAAAACAGCATTCCTGAATGGTGATTTGGAAGAAGAAGTGTATATGAAGCAACCGGAAGGATTTGTAATGCCTGGTAATGAGCATAAGGTGTGTAAGCTAGTTAAGTCGTTGTATGGGCTGAAGCAAGCTCCGAAGCAATGGCATCAGAAATTTGATGAGGTTGTTTTGTCTAGTGGTTTTATTCTAAACCAAGATGACAAATGTGTATATAGCAAATTTGATACATCCGGTAAAGGAGTTATTATTTGTCTATATGTGGATGACATGTTGATCTTTGGCACGGACCAAAATCAAGTTGATAAAACAAAGAATTTCTTGTCATCAAAGTTCTCCATGAAGGATATGGGAGAAGCGGATGTTATTCTTGGTATTAAGATTAAACGGGAGAATAAGGGGATTGTAATTACGCAATCTCATTACATTGAGAAAATACTCAAGAAGTTTGATCATGAAAGTTGTTCTCCGGTTAGTACTCTCATGGATCCGAGTGAAAAACTTATGCCAAATACAGGTAAACCTGTGGATCAGCTCGAATATTCAAGAGCTATAGGCTCTTTGATGTATGCTATGATTAGCACTAGACCGGATATTGCTTTTGCGGTTGGAAAGTTGAGCAGATTTACTAGTAATCCTAGTAGACATCATTGGCATGCGATAACTAGGGTATTCAAGTACTTGAAGGGTACTATGAATTATGGATTGTCATATGTGGGATTTCCTTCGGTATTAGAGGGTTATTCGGATGCTAGTTGGATAAATAATGTTGAAGACTCATCCTCTACAAGTGGTTGGGTGTTCTTGCTTGGGGGAGGTGCCATCTCGTGGGCTTCCAAGAAGCAAACATGTATAACTAGTTCTACAATGGAATCAGAGTTTGTAGCATTAGCTGCTGCTGGTAAAGAAGCGGAATGGTTAAGAAACTTGGTATATGAGATTTCGTTATGGCCTAAACCGATATCACCAATTTCTATCCGTTGTGATAGTGCTGCCACATTGGCCAAGGCTTATAGTCAAATGTACAATGGAAAGTCTAGACACTTGGGTGTTAGACATAGTATGATTAGGGAATTAATCTTGAATGGGGTGATATCCATTGAGTTTGTTCGGTCGCAACAAAACTTAGCTGACCACTTGACGAAGGGGTTAGCTAGAGACTTAGTGAAGAAGTCGGTAATTGGAATGGGATTAAAGTCCATTTAAATCTACTACCTATGTTATACCCAATTCCCTTCTAATACAACGTTAGAAGCTGAATTCAATGTGGAAAGATCATAGTTAGAGATTGGAGCACTTGCGTTTATCTTCCCAAGGTATGTGCTCAGACCTGCGAGTGATGGCTAGGTTGAAGTATATCTTCTTAATGGTTCTTTTGAAAAATTGTAAATGCAGGTGCAAGATTAAAAGGATCACCTATGTAAGCATGAAGTTTTGTCGCTTCATGAAGCTTGGACTTGGCTTCCTATATGCTTATTATTGGATAAGGACACATGGCTTGCAAAGTGTCAAGTATGAATAGTAGAGTGTTGTAGAAACATATGTGTACAGTATCTTTAGATATTCAAATGGGTTGACGGGTTCAATCTTTAAAGATACCCCGATTCTCGAGTATTTGGAATGTGTATTTGTACTAAAGTGGAAATTCAATCGCAAGATATTTTCATTTATGCATTTGTTTGATCGTTATATCTGTGTGTTATGAACAGAGTAGATCAAGGATTACACTAAAATGGGGGGGGGGATTTGTTGGTGATTTTAGAATCATCAATGTATTTTAGTAGTAATGTGATCTACTATAGGCTGATGCAATTACGCGTTAGGCTCGGAATCGAGTCAGGTTAGTGCGGAGTGCACGCTCGGTGAGCCAACGCATAATTGACCGCGAATACGAACCGGGGTCCAAGGGGCGGAGCCCCTGGCTGGGGTCCCGCTGTAAGGTTGCTTGCAGCCTAAGGAAAAACTACACAGAAAACAAAACCAAAATCACTCTCTACTTTCTGATCTGTTCTCTATTGCCAGAAGCAGATTGATCTTCAAAATTATCCCAACAAGGATTTCGTGAACCCAGGCAAGAATAGGGTCGAAATACTTTGTTCGGAAAGTGTGCAAACACGATTTTCGAAGTTATCCAAGATTATCACACCCAAAATTCTAACAACGCACAGGGTTGGACGTATGGAGCATGGAGTGAAATGGTGACCCAAATATGGGGAGTCAACAAACGGGTCTAGAATAGGCTCTGATACCATATTATAATTAGGGAGGCCTAACTCAACCCAAAAGCTAGCTCAAGAGTTGAGGTTTGCACTACTATTTATAAGCACTTGATTGGTCACATCTCTAGCTAATGTGAAACTCTAACAGCCATCCTAAATTTTGGCTCAATAAGTCAATTTATTTTAAAGACACGACTGTTAATTATGTATGAGTATCCACAACAGCATAATGATTCCAGAGAATGAAACAACCAATCCCTCTCCCCTGACTTCACTTACACTGTGTTTGGATCGGGGTATTTGACAGGATGAATAATGGTTGCATGGAAAACTCTATCTTTTCGTATTTGGATAACCAACAAAAAGGAAAATGAGTGAAAAACTAACACCAACCGTTCGTGGTCAGTTTTCTCTCCACATTTGCCATGAAAATGGCTAAACGACAACCAACTTAAGAATCACCTTATTTTCCTTTAATAATCTTTCCTCCTATATTCTTTCCTCTCATATTTCTTTCCCTCATTTTCATCTCTACATCCAAACACATAATTAAGGAGGGACTGCAAGCGACTACTTAGTTAAAGGATCATTGAGTGTGAAAACCTTAATTCTTATCTTATAAGCCATCTTATATAAACATATGCATCTAGAATAGAAATTAAAGACACACGATATATATAATGTACAAAACTTGACAAGGACAGTCCATTACCGATTGAGCAGGAGCTTAGCCCCCTTTGTTCCTTTCGTGAACAATAAGACACATATACTATGAAAGTGGCTCCTTCCCTGATGTACTCTAAAACAATGTCCAAATTATGAATTTGGAAGCTTTCCAACAAGATCATTTAATTTCCAACAAAATAACGTGTTGCAGCAACCAATGTTTTCCCCTTCTGAGATCTCTAATCAATATTTACATTATTACTGCTTCACATCATAGTACATGTTATTCAGTGGTCCTGCCACCGTGCCACGTCAACATTAATAACCTTACACCAACGTCGTACAAATGGTGGCTTCCACATGACATGGTTGGAGGAGAGAAAGATTTCCATCCCACCTCTTCGCCCACTCTTTCTGGATCACTTTTTGTTCTCTTTTCAAAAATGAGAAAAATCATGCTCTATCTTCATTTTTTTATCCAGATCAGTTTAATATGTTAAAGAAGAAAACTTACATTGAGTTCCTCATGTCTATTTTCTAATGTTTAGTACTTCTTATATTATGTTCAAGAAGATAACTTTTTTTAATGGTTAAGAACTAAGAAGATAATTGATAATCTAGCATCTTGATAAAATTTGTGCAATTCAATTTTTTCATGCATAGCTATACCTGAGCAATCACAAGTTTTAAACAGTATAATATGCAAATTGACCACGTGAATGAATTTTAAATAAATATGCAATAATATTTTATCATTTTGTGATACACACCATAGTTAAATAAATTTTAAAATAAAAAGATAGTAAACTTTATTAAGTATCTTTTAAAAAATTATTTAACAATATACTTGTTGAATTCAATTTTACATTAAACTACAGAAAGAGCCCACTCATTTTGTCTGTTTACTATGAAAAATATGCCAAAAAGAAAAGAAGAAAATGTCAAGCTAGCCCTAGTATGCATAGCAGACATATAGATAAAGGCGGTTTTTTTTATTAATCTTGAAACCTTGTTCTAGTTTCAAGATTAAGGCGGCCTTGACTTATATCTCAGTACCCCCTGATTAGAGAGAGATTAAAAAATTAATCAACTAGTTCTCCTAAGTTCATTGAACACATCTATAATGAAGATTTGTTTTTCCAACTATCTATGATGAAGTTGATTCAGTTATGAATAATTTTGCCAAAAATATGTTTTTTTTAAAGTATCACATAAAATTAAATTAAAGGTGGTGTAGAAGCCAGTATGTCAGCATTTATCAATTGGTCAGCAGTAAAAGAAATTTTCTCCACCCACATCTCATTGCAGAAAGTGAAAATATTCCGCGCTAAAATCAGCCATATAGTTATCCAAAGATTTAAAAAAAAAATGAAAAGTGACAAAAAGTGAAATAAATAAATACCCTGCAATAACACATAATTGAATCCAAGTAATAATTTACTATATTTATTAGAATGTACAATCATTTTCCCTCTTTTGAATTACTTCTCTTTTTACGCCTCAAGTAGCACATCACTCCATCTCTCTTCCATTGTTTCTGAAATTCTCTATTATATATTCTCTCACTTTATTAAATTGTTTTTTCGAAAATAAAATATATATAAATATTATTATATTAAGATAATGTTGAGAAACAACCCCTCTCAACATGGGTACAGTAACCAAGCTCAACCACTACAAAAAAACCTTCCAAAACCCCCCACAAGCAAACATATAAACCCACAATAATACAAACCCACTTTATTAAATTGTTAACTCAATAATGTGGTATCCAAAAATAAAGAAATGTGGAAATATGGAAATGCATTAGTGATGGAAAGTAACTAAAATAAGTATGTTAAGTACAATTTAGAAAATTTAATAATATTTAAAAATAAATTTAATGTAAAAAACTAACTAGCTTTCTTAAATGTGTGACGTAATTAATTGATTCTTAAAGAAAACAGAGGAAGTAATTGTCAAATAACCACTTATCCCAAAAGCTTAAGCTTTTGGGATAAGTGGTTGTCTGACATGGTATCAGAGCCTCTATGACCGAGAGGTCTAGAGTTCGATCCTTGCTCCCCTCACTTTCTAATTAAAAAGTGGAATTTAATTAAGCACATGGTAGGTGGGCATGTGCCTTTATCCACGCTTCAAGCCCAAAGGGCTCTTGCGTGAGGGGGCGTGTTAGAATATAATATAAAACCATTAAAGTGGCCCTTACCCAATAGCTTAAGCTTTTGGGATTAAGTGGTTATTTGACATGTTAGAAATCGGGAGGCCTATACTCAACCACAAAAGCTAGCTCAAGAGTTGGGGTTTGCACTACCCTTATAAAGCTTATCTTGGCTCTATCTCTAGCCAATGTGGGACTTCTAACACACCCCCTCACGTCCAGGATTGAACAGACTGGAACGTGGGATCAACAACGGGTGGCCCAAATATGGGTGGTCTCCACAACAAATGGATCTAGGATAGGCTCTGATACCATATTAGACAACCACTTATCCCAAAAGCTTAAGCTATTGGGTAAGGGCCACTTTAATGGTTTTATATTATATTCTAACACGCCCCCTCACGCAAGAGCCCTTTGGGCTTGAAGCGTGGATAAAGGCACAGGCCCACCTACCATGTGCTTAATTAAATTCCACTTTTTAATTAGAAAGTGAGGGGAGCAAGGATCGAACTCTAGACCTCTCGGTCATAGAGGCTCTGATACCATGTCAAATAACCACTTATCCCAAAAGCTTACAGTAATAAAACAAAAAAAAATGATTCATATACCATATTATCCTACACTAAGACACTCATTGTTTCCTTGTACTAATTAAAACTCTTCTTTTTACTAACAGGTATCTCATTGTTTTTAACGAATGCAAAATGGGTATGAGGCGCAGTCAAATAAGACCTTAAGTTATGGGTGACATCAATAAGTAAGATATTGAAAAATAAAACCAATTGAAGAGTCGGACGCAAATTAAAATATTTAAAATTTCCTATGGCTTTCTCCCTAATTACTATAGTAACAAGATTCAATGAATATAAGCATGAAGTAGGGAGAAAATATGATTAGACTTGTCGTACTAGTTGAGTTATTTTTGTTTTTTAAAGAATGTTAAATGAGTTATTACACATATATATATATAAATCACACATATAAGTTGGTGGAAGTTTTGATTTGAGAAAATATTTTCTATTTTTTATTTTTTAAAATAATTTTCATTTTTAAAATTTTAAGATTTAGTAAATATATTTGTTTTTGTTTTCATCCTTGCAACCACCACTTCCTCCTCTATCTCCATTGTCATTGTCGCCACTATGTGATGATCTTTACCGCCACCGCCTCCACTATCACCACTATCATCGTTGCCACCACAACCATTGTCATTGGTTTCCATCTCACTATTTCTATCTTTTTTTATTTTCACTTCAAATGAAAATGTCTTTTTTTTTTCTTTCTGTTTTGATTATATTTTAAAAAATATTCATAAAGAAAACTTTTTCCAAATGTCAAACAGACATGTTTTCAACTCTATTTTCTATTTTCTTTAAAAATAAAATAGGAACTAAACAACGCTATTTTTTATGGCTTAATTGCATTTTCAACCCATTTGTGTGCCTATGTGTGATATTGGTCTCTAGTTTTTTTTTTTCGAGTTAACGAAGCCTTGCAGTTTTGAAATTAAGCAAATTTATTCTCCCTCATTCTAAATTTTCATATGTATAATATCATTATAACTATTTTCTTTTCAATTATTTTAAGGTTTACGATGGATGTGTAATATATAGTACAATTTTAAAAGATTAAAAACTAAAAAAAAGGTTCAATTTTGATCAGTTCTGAAGGATTCTTTCGGATATGATATTAGAGTTTAAAGAGATTATAAACTGGATTTTTTTAATTTTTAAGTGACGATTAATATTTTAATAAGTGTGTTTTAATGGGAATAACATCTAGAATGATAAAAAGCTTGATTTGCAACAATCTACTAACTTAAAATGCAAGGTTCAATTGCACTGTTCATGTGCACAATTTTTTTTTGGTTTCAAAATGTTGCTATATGGGCCTATAATGGGCTCTGTATGTTCCAGGTCAGGCTATTTGTAAATTAGGTTTAGCAGCAAGGATTCCACACAACCTACCCCGTAAATTCTGCTGACTGTCATCCTGCTTCTTCTACCTTTTCACCGTCCTTCTGTATCTACTGAGTCCCTATCTATGCACTTTGTTAGCCTTTGTTATCTTCTTCGACAGTTGTCCTACGTTATGTTCTTATCTGTTGAGATTTTTTTCTGCCATTGCTATGTCCTATTAAGATATGGAGGATGACTATTATCTATTTCCCCTTCTCAATTTTCATAAACCATGATACTTTTGACAACTATTGCTTACTCAGGCAGCTATGGCTATCGCTTTACAGGTTCTTTTCTTACACCCTATCTGATCCCCTAAGTCTATTATAGCTGAAATCAATTCAATTCGAAAATTTGGTTGTGGAACTGTGAGCTCCTTGCTATAAATTGGACCCTTATGGTCTGAGATGTCCATAAGTTGTTTCACTGTGTTTTTTTTACTTCATTCTCCCGCTCCTATTTTGGTTTTAGGTGATCAATTTTCCCCAATTTTGATCGGAGACATGGGTGTTCATGTTAATCCAATCAAGAGTCTATGCCCTGGGAAAAATTTCTTCAAAATTAGGACTAGAGTTATCCGGATGTGGGAAGTATCCCCTGTGAATGATCCCTTGAAGCCGATTGTGCACTGTTTTGGAAGATTTCCATGTCCTTTGTGATGTAAGAATCCCTTCCATAGTCGACAACTCAGTGCTCTCATCTCTTTATAGTACTGAACCAGCTAGAGGTTAGTTCTTTTTTTTAATTTAATCCTTAAATTAATTGAATTGTTACCCTCATCTGCTATAAATACATTACATTGTTTCCGATTGAATACACACTTGCCTGAGTTCTTGAAGCTCCTTTCCCATCAAATTTGCTTTTGTGTTAATTTTCCTGAACTTCCAATGGATACTCAGTTGTCAGCGATTGATCATGTTACTTCAATTCAACAACAGGGACGGTCATGGAGCATCAGGGTCCGTGCTGTTGCTGTGTGGAGAATACCATTTGACCACATTACACTAACACCCTCTTGCTTGGATATGATCTTGATCGACAGAAGGGTAAGCTGAATTCCTTTTATATACACCATTATTTTTACACTTTCAACATGTAAATTCTGAACTGTTTGTTGTAACTATTATGGTTGTTAGGGGACAAAGATACAAGCTTCTGTGTGCAGGAGGCACCCTATTACTCGTCCTATTGAAGTTGGAAGGGTGTACAACATATCTCATTTCAAGGTTGTTTTAAATGATGGCATTCGATTGACCCCTCATGACTTTAGGTTGATATTCCATACCTGCACAAGTGTTGCTGAAAGCTTTGATGTTCGAATCCCTCGCAATGGCTGGTCTTTTTACAATACTCAGATTATTCGTAACAGGGTTAGTGATTTTACCCACCTGATTGGTATGTAAAAGCTTTAGTTCATTCAGTATTACCTTAATGTATCCATTTAAATACCAAACACAAACCTAAATTCTGGAATTTATAATCAGATTGTTTGGGAGTTATTTCTGCTGCTGGTCAAGAGAAGCTCTTCATAAAAGACAGTCAGCTCACTAAGATGTTGCATATTGATCTGCAAGATTCAAGGTATTGTTGGCATATTTATTTATGGCTTATAGCTAATAAACCTGATGATTATGAACTTATCTCTCAACCACATTCTATTTCAGGGGAAAAATTAGATGTCTTCTTATTGGGAGTTTGGTGAACATTGTTGCTGACTATTTGGCTTCTAACTGGACTAAGAGGTCTGTAATTGCATTTCAGTTTGTTAAGGTCAAAAGCTTCAAAGGTATGTGAAAACTCTTTTCAATAGTACTCACAATTCCTCTACATAATCTGATTTGAAGCATTGTATATAATGCAATTTCTATCTTACTCTTTAATAACTGAAAACACTTGTATTTGCAAACAAATTTCTCATTGAAGGCACACCTGTATCTTCAAAAGTTCATTTCAACCCAAACATTCATGATGCTATTGAGTTAACTAAAAGGTATAAACCATCTGCCATATAATGACTAATATTTTTTTAAAAATGTCGTATAACATTATATCTGATCTATATGTAATGCTGCTATCTTCATATTGGATGTTCTTGGTTTGAATTACCATGGACCTGTTGGATTTATTCCCACTAATGAGTCTAATCTGAGCCTTAGGGATGAAATGCTTAATACCTACCCTAGGAAAACATTAACTCAGCTGCTGGAAACTAAAGAGGTGATCAAATTCATTCTTTTCTAATTTAGCTCCATTATTTGTGTTCATAGATTGTTTTTGTATCTACTTTGATTATTTCACTAAACAGGGGGGGATATTCATAGTGCATGCTGTAATAGTCGGGGTCCTTAGGGATGGGCAATGGTCATATCAAGCATGTAGATGTTTCAGTGAACTTAGAATGAATGGTGTTAAGTATGACTGTCTAAAATGTGGATGTATCATTGGTGAAATGATTAACAAGTATTTCTAAGAAGCCAGATTTTGTATATTTATCTAAGATAAAAATTCCTTAGATAACTAATGGTAGAATAAATTGCACCTAAAATGTGTACATGTTTCAGTTCAAAGTAGAGGTTTTTGACGGCGTCGACAGCGCTGTATTTGTGTTATACGACCCTGAGGCAGAACAGTTTACTGGCTTTTCATGTGAAGAATTGATCAATAACATTGCAGTAACTTATTCTGAATTCTTGATTTTGCACTTATGGATCTTGCATTTTTTCCACCACGTGTATACTGCTGCTAAAGCTTTTAACCCATCTTTTTAACTTTACATTTCAGCTTGAGAACAAAAGCATTCCTGAAGGGGAGTATCATGAGGACATTGAAAACCGTGTAGCTGGCTTGGAGATGCTTTTATGGTCCGCAACAAAGTTGGTATGATGTATGGCAAGGATGATTGCTTTGAGGTGATGAGGATTTGCTGTGATTTGGACATAATTGCTATGTTGCATGATCATGATGCAATAGTTACACCCAATAAGGTTGATTCTTTGGATATTTGGTTCATACATTACACATGTCCTATTTTGATCAATATTCACAGTAGAATTCTGCATTGAATAGCATTGCAATAAATATATTTAGTGTACACTTTTTGTATATTTTCATTTGATAGGTTTTTTGCTGATCTATGTTGTTGTACAACAGGCCAAGTTCATGCCATCTTTCCCTAAGATGGGGAAGAAATCATCTGCTGATGAAAGTAGCTTGAACATGAGTGACAAGAGTCTTGGGTTATCTGAATCCAGCAGTCTTGAAAGAGGTAATCGTCGCCTGCGAAGGAAGCTGGTGATTGACTTTGAGTCAGAATATGAGGATGTTAATGCTGTTGAGGAAGTTGCTGCTTAGATCAAAGGAAAGAAACGTGTTGCTGATACTGAGTTTGATCTGAATGATGAGCCAAAGGAGACAAATGCTGAAACTGAAACCAAAGATGTAGCTGGGACTGAATCTTTAGTTGCAGATGGAGAAAGAGTTGTTTCCATTGATGGTACTCCAAAGGCTGTTGAAACTGAGGAATCTAAATCTGGATTCACTTTAAGTGAAGTTGTTGCTGGGAAGAAGTTTATTGACTTTGCTGTGGAAGATGATGAACTTGATGGCATAGTGTCTGCAGATGAAAGCACTGAGGACAGTGATCCTTCTGAAGGAGAAGACATGGTGGATAATTTGGATGAATGTGGCCTTAAATACAAGGTCAAGATTGAACATGTTGATGATGACAATGACAAAGTGCTGAAGAAAGGTGTATATGGTGATGAGGTGATTGTGATCTCAGATGATGATGAGGTTGCTCCCTGAGCTTATCTCTACCTATTACTAGGAGGTTTCAGACTATATAGTCTGATATGCTGAAAAAGATGCAGATTGCCTTATCTGACAATAGCTCCAAAAACTTTTTGTTATAGTATTAGTAGGATTAGTATTGTTGTCAAGTTCAGTCCTCACTTTTTGATGCATGAATTGAATTTGGTCACTGTACCCTGACCACAGTTACACACTCCAATTCAATGCTTTTATCTTTATGTTTTAATGTATCATGTAGGAATCTCTGTCATGTAACTGACATATCCAGTATATGCTGTAATATGGACCTATCTATGTATGCAATGGTTTCTTTAATACATATCTGCTTTGATTGTGTATATTTTTCTATTTTCTTTCTATGCATTTATCTTTACTCGGTTTCTTTTATGTGACTGAGATGAGTTATTTTTTCTACCATTGGTTCATACACTATTTATAAAATGGCTAATAATTACTAATCTTTTGTATTATGAGATCCACACCCTATACTGAGAGATAGTGAATCTTTTAAGTATATCTTACATATATTACATCTCAACTCTATTTATCTCATTCTTAACTCTTAAATTACACAATTAATTATGGAGTACATATGCCATACACAAAATAGAGACAGAGGCACAACTCCTTTTAGTTGTTGCCTAATGAGTACAGGTGTAGAAAATTGGCACCTTAAAATGAAGTTATACTAAGAACATAGTCAGTTTTGCAAGTAATTAGTGGTATGATTATCATTAAGTTAAATAGTTAGCAGGGAAAATAGTGAGAAGTGTGTGGTGTATTCTATGTGTTATGCTGTTAATTGTTTCATTATGGGGTTAAATTTAGTTTACTTGAAATTGTTATGATAGATTTCCATGGCTAGGTAGGGACGAGTGGTTTAATGGATTAGGGTCCAACTATAGTAAAAGTTTGATTTTTATCATCATTTACAATGATAAGATAAAATAGAGTTTGTTTCTGATATGCATCATATTTACTTCCCTCAACTATAGTATGGTGATGGTATTCTTTTTAGGAAAATTCTGTGGTACCCATAATTTTGTTTGGGTGTGATACCCACATTATGTTATTTAATAGATTATTACTATGTTTTTCAATGTAAATTTTACATTTTCAAATTTTATTTTACTTTTCAATTAACTTCATTCAATAAAATTTATTTTTTAATGAAAAATAGATGAGTAGTGAAGACGAACGAAGGTGGTGACGATGCGCGTCAATTGACCATATTTGACGGAAGAACAAAAGTTAACAAAACACAACAAAGAAATTTTACGTCTCTAACAATGGAATACTACATTACTATAATATATTAAAATCAAACTTTCAACGGATATATAAGTTTTTACTACTCATTTAACTCATTTTGGGTACCACGCCTTGAATTGACTCAAGGTACCACAGCAAGCACCTTCTTTTTAATATGCTATCTATATACATTAATTGTTTATGTAAGAACAAACCATTTAAATGTATAAAATTAACAGGGCCGATTTTATTATACACTTGATCTAAAAAAAATGGGAACAAAGGAGAGAAATTAGGCGCCGTGCATCGCACGGGTACAATTCTAGTATATTAAAAAGTTAAGAAACTAAATTCACACGAAAAACAATTAGAAGATTAAAATCACACCAAGTCCAAACTAAAAGGACCAAAAATCCAATTTATTCCTTTTCTATTTAATAATGATATGTGTAATAAACCTTTTTGTAACAATTAAAAATCACGAGGAGTAATAATATGCTCACATATCATTTTCTTTCTACTAATTTTATCATACCACATATTATATAACTCATTTCTCAGTCTTTCTTGTGTATCGTATAAATGAAGGTGAATTACATGTGTGTGTGAGAAGATAACTTCTTCTTTTGGAAAATCGTGTTTGAACAAGAACGATTTTCCATCTATTTATATCTCATCCTTTGTCTCTTCCGGTGCTTAACATGTTCCATATCAAATACAGTGTAACACCCTCTATCTTTGTCAAAATCACAAGAACATAGCAGGCTAGTAGTTGCAATGATCATGAAACCATGCACTTTCTTACTAGCCATAGCCACCTCTTACTTGTTACTTCTCGTTAATGCAACCCCAAAATCAACCTACCATTCTCTCTTCATCTCCAATTCCCTATCAGACAATGCCTCCATAGCCAACCACCTTCAAATTCTCACCCGCAGACCTCACATAGCAGGTTCTGAAGCAAACGCTGAGGCTGCAGTTTATGTACGCTCAGTCCTCACCTCCTTCAACATACCAACTCACTTTGCTTCCTACCAAGTTTCCCTCACACTCCCTCTTTCTCGCTCCTTGGTGCTCACAAACTCGCCAGCACCAGAAACAGCCACCAACTTTACTCTCCGTCAAGAAATCTACAAGGGTGATCCTTATGCTGATGTTGCAGACCAGGCTGTTCCAACATTCCACGCCTATGCCAAGTCAGGCGCCGCCACCGGACCAGTCGTGTACGCGAACTACGGAAGGGAGGAGGACTATTTGACACTCACACAGATTGGGATCAACGTTTCAGGTAGAGTCTTGATTCATAGACCACTTAATAGTATAGCTAGACGCTCACAAACACCTCATTTTTCTCTATATCCCGCACTATTTATCACATTATATCATATATCACATTTATTATTTCTCTCTGTTGTCTACACCTAAGAGTGTTCTATAAATCATTTTTGCAGGCACTGTTGTATTGGCGAAGTATGGGAAAATCTTTAGAGGCGACATTGTGCAGAATGCTTATGATGCCGGAGCTGCAGGGGTGGTGATATATTCAGATAGGAAGGACTGCGGTGGCGCTGGCAAGGCGCGGTGGTTCCCTGATGACAAGTGGTTGCCGCCGAGCGGGGTTCAGGTGGGGTCGGTGTTTTTGGGGAAAGGAGACCCTACAACGCCTGGTTGGCCCAGTTGTGGTGAGTGTGAGAGGCTGACTCACGATGAGGTTGAGAAGAGAGGTGATGTTCCTCTAATACCTTCATTGCCGGTGTCTGGTGAAGATGGTGACAAGATATTGAAGTCAATTGGTGGCCCTGTTGCTAAGGATGACTGGCAGGGAAGCCAAGATGCACCTACTTACCGGGTTGGACCAGGACCAGGAATTTTACACCTCAATTATACGGTATGTTTTCTATCTAGCGGTAACTACTAGTCTACTATCATGAACCAAATTGGTTCAACATGGTATATTAGAGACTCTATGACTAAATTGTTTAGAATTCGATTCCTGTCGCTCTCAATTTTTCAAATAACAAGTTGAATTTCAGCATATAGTAGGTGAACAAGTGCATTATTCACGTTTCAAGTCCAAGTGAATCTTGCTTGAGGAGATGCATTAGAAATATAATCATTGAGTACTTTATCAAACACCTTAAGCTTTAGCCTTTAGGGATAATTGGTTCTTGACAATTACATTATATTATGTTCTAGTGAACTTGTTATTTGTAAAATCTGTTATGGCCTGGTGCAAACATCACTTGCAAAAGTATCCGATAGGTTAAACAAGAACTGAATTGGTTAGTGGATTTTTGGGATTTGCTCTTGCAGGGACAGGATATTATAGCCACAATTCAAAATGTTATTGGTGTGATTGAAGGAGAAGAAGAGCCTGATAGGTATGCAAGAATTGAGAGCTTAGAAAATTCACAATCTTGTTTTATTGAATTTTTTATTTAATTACTTTTGCAACTGCTTGTAGATTTGTGATTCTAGGCAATCATAGGGATGCATGGAGTTATGGTGCAGTTGATCCCAATAGTGGAACTGCAGCACTACTTGAGGTAACTTTGTTACAGCTCTGATTCGTGTAGTGTAGGACGGAATAGTGGTAAACACCTGATCCCAGCAATTTGTGGTGGTGTCACTATTCTGTAGTACACAAATTATTTTGACTTTGTAAACATGGTTTTGTTAATTCAGGCAATACCATTAAAATATACATACTACTGAAATTCAGGTAGCGGAAAGATTGAGGAAGCTTCAGAAAAGAGGATGGAAACCTAGAAGAACAATTATCTTATGCAATTGGGATGCTGAGGAATACGGTCTTGTAATTTTCTTTCTCTCTTTCTTGTCTCTCTTTTGTTATGCACAATTGGCGCATGCCTCCATGAAAGTCTAATGCGATCGTTCTTCCCTCCAGATAGGATCAACGGAATGGGTAGAAGAGAACAGAGAAATCCTTGCTTCAAGGGCGGTTGCTTACTTGAATGTTGACGCGGCAGTTGGTGGACCGGAGGGGTTTCAGACCAGTGCCACTCCACAGCTTGATGAATTGATCAAAAGAGCAACTCAGCAGGTATCATTGGAATATAAATAACTAGAATAAGCTTTTTTGTACATGATCAGTAAAAGAAGATGAGCACCACTGTTTGAATTAGTGATGAATGGATTTGAATCAGTTAGGTAGAGGAACAATATATAGGGTGGATAAAAAGAAAAGTACCATTCAACATTTCTCAAAAGTAGATACATTAACTTAAACATGATGGTGGCACCAACCACATTTCTATTTTGGTATTTTTGCAGATTAAAGACCCAGATAACTCATCTCAGACCATTTATGATTCTTGGACTGGTTCAAGTAGTTCCCCTGTGGTAAGCATATTGCAGTTGTTTACATGTTTATGTTACAAAAGGGCAGACATCTTGCTATAAAACATTCAAAGTTCTACTCTTTTAATTTTAACAGTAGTATCAGTGGTTAATGGGGATTAAACTTTAGATTAGCTATATAACTGAATATCTATCTATGCTCAAACAATTTCTCTACTTTGAAAGATTGGAAGGTTAGGAGGTGGAGGATCAGATTATGCAGCTTTTTTGCAGCATGTTGGAATTCCAGCAGCTGGCATATTTTTTGGTAAAACACAAAACTCATTCTTTTAATCAACAGTATGCAGATATATCAACAATCTCATTTCTGTTATTCATGTCCTTGTTTAATAAATGGTTTCTCTTGAACAAAATGTCTGGAAAAAAAAGTCTTATTATTCATAGCACAATTCAAATTCCACATGACAAGGGGTTTAAATCATTTTTTTTTTTCTCACAGGTAGTACAGGTTACCCAGTATACCACTCACTATATGATGATTTCACCTGGATGCAAAACTTTGGTGATCCTATGTTTCAAAGGCATGTTGCAGGTTGGTCTCATAAATTTCTTCTACAACTTCTATCGCAGTAAACTCTATCTCAATTGACTCTAGTGACATACTGACAGCTATTTGAAAATTACCAATAGTTCAATGCATATGAATTTCTTTTCTCACCATAGATTTAAGAAAACTTAAACATGTTACATTTTCCATCATAAGCAAACACACTTTCTGCTTGCTTATTACTAAATGATTATGTTCTGTAAAACAGCTGCAAGTGTTTGGGGTCTAGTAGCGCTTTGGCTAGCAGATGAGGAATTCATACCTTTTGATTATGTTTCCTATGTTAAGGAGCTCCAGGTGCGCCCACTTTAGATGCTTATTTAATCAAACATTGCAGTGGTATACAAAATCTATTAATTCTCACTGAGACCATGAAGATCAATTCTTACAATGCAAAATATCTTAATCACAGCTTAGCTTTAAGGTACTGGAAAATGAGATTTCAAACAAAGATATAAATTTGACTCCCATACTGACCTCCATCAAGGAGTTTGAGAAAGCAGCAATTATGATAAAGAACCAGAGAAAGGTACGTCATAATTCTTAAATACCTTTTTTGGGAGGGATGAGAAGTGCAAAACATTGAAATGCATGTGGTTCTTCAGAAATTAGAAGCAAGTAAAGGATGGACAACAAAGAAGGAGGACCATTATTTTAAAGTGAGAGAGCTGAATGATAGACTGATGATGGCTGAGCGTGCATTCACTGACAGAGATGGTCTCTTTGGAATGTCATGGTATAAGCATTTGGTAAGTTATGAAACTAACGGATTTTCTTAAAAGGAAGGATGATATGAAATAAATGCATAAAACTGGATCAAATTGGCAATGGCTTCTCTTTTAGCATCTCTCATTTCCAGTCTTAGTCTAATTTTCTAGCATAAATTCTCGTTTAAGTAGCTGAAACATTCAATTGTCTTCTAGTCTTCCTTTTTAATTTTATTCTGGTCATTTTTCAGATATATGGACGATCGAAACACAATGGTTATGGCTCCCAATCTTTCCCTGGAATTGATGATGCTGTAATAATAGCAAAAGATACAAAGACTGTAGAATCGTGGCTTCGAGTACAACACGAAGTATGGAGAGTCTCAAGAGTTATCAAACAGGTCTCGTTAGTTCTCTCGGGTCAACTCACATGAATGAAGATTTACATTTTCTGGCTCGCTATGGCCATGAGTTTTGTGAGCTGAACTTTGATGCAGAGCATGTTCCCCACCCTCTTCTGTCTTATTTACTAAAGGATGTAATAGGGGTTTCTTCCCCCAGATTGGTATAGTTTTGTATCTCTGGGCTTTAGCCCTCTTTGTAATAAAAAAAACGTTAGTGAAAACATACGATTATATATATGCAGTCTAATAGAAATGCGTCATAACCCCTTTCATCCTTGTTTGTGCCTATGCAAACCAGAAAACAGAATAGTTTTCACTCCATGCCCCTTTGTACCCTCTCATTTCCCTTTTTTTCCTAATGTTAGTCTTTCATTTCCCCTCGTTATCAAACACATGCAAATTTAGGCACTTATTCTTATTGTTTCATTGCTCTGATATGGATACTACAGGTAACAAGAGGTCGTCTCCCATTATGATGATGAAGACTACGATAATGATTCTTTAGGATAGAAGAAGGTAAAATCGTTAGCTACTTAGTTAATACTTTGATGAGCACCGTCCTCTAATAAAGAAGGTCTATGAAAGAAGGAATAAGAGGAAGGCAGCTGTTTAGCCTAATTCTGTTATATTCTGTTATCAATGTAATAAGGACTAGCCTAGTATCTAGTCTGTTAAAGTTAGCAGTTAGGATCTTGTCCTATAAATAGAAGGACAGGTCAGTTTGTTAGGCAGCTAGAGAATAAGTTAGTTTGTTGGAGATTCTGGACTCTCGAAGTTCCAGTGGGATTGGGGTTCATAGTTTCCCTGTTGTAGTTCCCAATTCTTGTATCCTAGAGCCATTGATTCTCACTATGAGGATCTTGGTTCTGTTTCAGTTCAATTGAATAAACCAATTCACCTTCTCTGTTCTTGATTCCATCATACTTCGAGTCGTTGATTACCTCATTTAGCCCAAATAGAAAGCTGAAGAATTATGATTTCTGGATTTTTCTGTTGGCTCCCTCACATATGTACATTTTGTTTCTTTCTTTATAGCGAGGGGGTTATTTGTCTAATTTGTGTTTTTTCATTCTAATAATTTGGTTCTCATTGATTTTTTATTTTTTCAATTCTGCTGACTGTTTCTGCTTGTAGGCATTACTTTACTTGATTGTTTCTGCAGTGACCAATTTATTTGAGAAATTCTTTAGGAACTATGCTCAGATGATCTTGGTTAGTAAGTTTGGGATGTTTAAGATTCAATTGGTTTAACCTCTTTCCCCATTTTGAATTGGATGCTCAAGTATCAATGATTACTCTTGATTCTTTACTTGTGATATATTATCTGTTACTTCTTAAACTTATCTTGTCAAAAAATGTGGGAGACATGAATTATCACTATGTTTTCTTCCATGTTCTTGCAAATTCCACTTGCAGATAGATATGATTGGATTAATGTGTATTAATGTGCACTGAGTATGAATTTGTAGATGTACAAACTTTGCTGTTTTTGTTCACTTAGTCATGGATCTAACTATCTAAGGCTAATGGATTCCCTAGGTTAAGGGATTCTCGTTCTATTAAATGAATGTGATAAAAGTATTTGAAGCAGTATCAGTGGAGTTTGGGCAAGGTATTCTCTTGATCTGTTTAATGAATGTGATTCAAGTATTGAGAGCAGTGTAAATGGAGTTTGGTTGGTAAGTTCATTTATCCTTTTGGAATTCGTTCATAACTTCACTCTGATTTGAAATAGTTCTATTTCTGTTGGGACCATAATGAGACGTGGAACAACATAGAGACCAAGACGTTAGATTATGAAAAAGATATCGTCATTATCTAACAAAAGACAAACTTAAAATTGATTATTAAAGCACTGCACTTTGAAATCTTGTTGAACTATTTATGCAGCACATATATTTGAAATGAATAACTTGTATGGGTTTGAAGATGTTTTGTATGATGGGCTGTCATATAGGTAACATCAACGAGTCACAATATTTAAATTCAGATATTGAAAAGCAAAATAACTTTGAAGAGTTGGATGCAAGTTTAAATATTCAAAATTGCAAAGTGATGACTAATAAAGCATGTAATGAGACAAAATGAATATGTAGGGACAGAGACATCCTACCTAATTAGGTTCACAGAACATGAAGTAGGCAGAAAAAAGATAGACTTCTTCCTTTCTCAATATGTCTCTCTCACACACACACACATACACTCACACACAAACAAAGTAGACCAGAGACCCCAGGGAAGCCAAGAAACCTGCTCTAAGGTGCCAACAATATCAAACAAGCAAAATAATACTATCCACCACATAAGTAAGTAGTAATAGAAGTGTTGAACCTGTTTCTTTCCTCTTAAACTGATATACCATGATCAAAACAGGCACTTCCTTATTAGCCATAGCTACCTCTTACTTGTTACTTCTCATTAATCCAACCCCAAAATCAACATATCATTCTCTCTTCATCTCCAATTCCCTATCAGACAATGCCTCCATAGCCCACCATCTTCAAACTCTCACCCGCAGACCCCACATAGCTGGTTCTGAAGCCAACACTGAGGCTGCAGCTTATGTTCTGTCGGTCTTCGCCTCCTGCAACATACCATCTCACTTTACTTCCTATGAAGTTGGCCTCACATACCCAATTTCACGCTCCTTGGTGCTCAAAAACCTGCCACCTGAACCTCCCACTAACTTCACTCTACGCCAAGAAATCTACAAGGGTGATCCTTATGCTGATGTTACAGACCAGGTTGTTCCGACATTCCACGCGTATGCCAAGTCAGGCACCGCAATTGGCCCTGTCGTGTACGTGAACTATGGAAGGGAGGAGGACTATTTGACACTGGGACAGATAGGGATCAACGTTTCAGGCACTGTTGTATTGGCAAAGTATGGGAAAATCTTCAGAGGGGACATTGTGAAGAATGCATATGATGCAGGTGCTGCAGGGGTGGTGATATATTCAGATAGGAAAGACTATGGTGGTGCTGGGGTGGCGCGGTGGTTTCCTGATGACAAGTGGTTGCCGCCAAGCGGGGTTCAGGTGGGGTCGGTGTTTATGGGGAAAGGGGACCCCACAACACCTGGTTGGGCGAGTAGTGGTGAATGTGAGAGGCTGTCCAAGGAGAAGGTGGAGAAGGGAGGTGATGTTCCTCTGATACCTTCATTGCCAGTGTCAGCTGCAGATGGTGAAAAGATATTGAGGTCAATTGGTGGCCCTGTTGCTCAGGATGATTGGCAGGGAAGCATAGATGCACCTACTTACAGGGTTGGACCAGGACCAGGAATTCTCAACCTCAGTTACATGGTATCTTATCTATCTAATGGTAGTTTCAGTGAATTTGTTATTTGCAAGCCATTTTTTTATAGCCTGGTGCAAACACCACATGTAAAAGACCCTCCAGTCAAACAGGAACTAGATTGATTAGTAGATTTTTGGATATTGCTTTTGCAGGGACAGGATATTATATCCACAATTCAAAATGTTATTGGTGTGATTGAAGGAGAAGAAGAGCCTGATCGGTATGTATGCAAGAATTTCTCCCTTATCATTTACATTCAATGGCAATGAAGATTGAGAACCTTGAAAATTCACAATCTTGTTTATTGAATTTTTCATTTAATCACTTATGCAACTGCTTGTAGATATGTCATTCTAGGCAATCATAGGGATGCATGGACATTTGGAGCAGTTGATCCCAATAGTGGAACTGCAGCACTACTTGAGGTTTGTTACGGAGCTGATTCTTGTACCACGGAATAGTGGCAGACACCTGTCGCCTACGCAATTTGTGGCGCTACTATTCCGTGGTACATGAATCATTTTTGACTTCATAAACATGGTTCTTTTGATTCATACCATACCATTAATATGCACACTCTTGAAATTCAGGTTGCACAAAGATTGGGGAAGCTTCAGAAAAAAGGGTGGAAACCTAGAAGAACAATTATCTTATGCAACTGGGATGCGGAGGAATACGGTCTTGTAATTTTCTTTCTCCCTTTTCTCTTTTCTCTATTTTGTTATGCACAAGGTTGAAAGTTTGATACAATCTTTCATTGCCTCCAGATAGGATCAACGGAATGGGTAGAAGAGAACAGGGAAATACTTGCTTCAAGGGCAGTTGCTTACTTGAATGTTGACTGTGGAGTAGGTGGACCTGGATTTCGCGCTAGTGCCACACCACAGCTTGATGAATTGATCAAAAGAGCAACTCAGCAGGTATCACAACAAAGTTGAAATAAAAGATAACTAGACTAAGCTCTTTGATATGAATTTTTTCATACATGGCTTTGAATCAATCACGTAGTGGGAAAAAATATATGGAATAGATAAAATGAACGGGGAATGGATATAACAAAACGTACTATTCAGCATTTCTCTATAGAAGATACATGAAAATAAAGCATGATGGTGGCACCAACCACTTTTATATTTTGATTTTTTTGTAGGTCAAAGACCCAGATAACTCATCTCAGAGCATTTATGAATCTTGGACTGGTTCAAGTAGTTCCCCTCTGGTAAGCATATTGCAGTTGTTTACATGTTTACGTTATAAATCGAACTAAATGTTTTAGGGTAGCACTGAGGAGAAACATTAGGGAAGACATAAACCAGCATTGCGAATAGAAACATTCCGTGTACACTTTTAATTTTAACAATAATGCCAGTGGTTAGTGGGGATTAAACTTTAGATTAGCTGTTTAACTGAACATCTATCTATGCTAAATCAATTTCTCTACTTTAAAAGATTGGAAGGTTAGGAGGTGGAGGATCAGATTACGCAGCTTTTTTACAGCATGTGGGAATTCCAGCAGCTGACATAGCCTTTGGAGGGGGTAAATACAAAACTCATTCTTTTAATCATCAATATACAGATATATAATAATCTCATTTCTGTTATTCTTGTCCTTGTTTAATAAATGGTTTCTCATGAACAAAATGAAAGAAAAAAAGGCCTTATTAGTTATATAGCACAAGCGCAATTCAAACTCCACATGCCACCGGGTTTAAATCATTTTCTTCACACAGATTCTGCAAGTTACCCAGTATACCACTCAATATATGATGATTTCATCTGGATGCAAAATTTTGGTGATCCTATGTTTCAAAGGCATGTTGCAGGTTGGTCACATTAATTTCTTTTAAAATTTCTATCACAGTAAACCCTATCTCAATAGACTCTAGTGACATCTATATGAATTGAAGTTCCAATTCAGTTATATATCATCAGTGTATTTGAAAATTATCAACCGTTTGATACATATGACTTTCTTTTCTAACCATACATTTTAAAGAGGGAAAACTTTTTGTATCATGTTTCACTAAACAAAACTATGCCTTATTACAAAAGTATGAGCACTATTTACTGCATGCTTATTACTTACTGTTTATGTTCTGTAAAACAGCTGCAAGTGTTTGGGGTCTAGTAGCACTTTGGCTAGCAGATGAGGAATTCATACCTTTTGATTATGTTTCCTATGCTAAGGAGCTCCAGGTTTGCCCACTTTAGATGCTAATTTAATCAAACATTATACAAAATTTATTCTCACTGAGAGTATGAAGATTCTTACAACACAAAATATCATAATCACAGCTTAGCGTTAAGGTACTGGAAAATGAGATTTCAAACAAAGACATAAATTTGACTCCTATATTTACTGCCATCAAGGAGCTTGAGAAAGCGGCAACCATGATAAAGAACCAGAGGAAGGTATGTTATAATTCTTCCATACCTTTTTTGGGAGGGATAAGAAATGCAAAAGATTGAAATTTTGATTTTTCAGGAATTTGAAGCAAGTAAAGGATGGACAACAAGGAAGGAGAACAATGTGAAAGTGAGAGAGTTGAACGATAGACTGATGATGGCTGAGCGTGCATTCACTGACAGAGATGGTCTGTTTGGAATGTCATGGTATAAGCATTTGGTAAGTTTTTCTAGAGTGAATGGTGAAATTCATCTATGAAAGTGTAAGCGTCAAGCAAATTAGTCCTTAGAAGAAGGAAGTACCTCTGTGGTCCCTAATTGTGTCAAATGTTGGTCAAATTAGTTTGACGTTTTATCTAACCATAGAGACTGAACTCTACTGACATTTGACATAATCAGGGGTAGCGAGCGGGGTATTTCTTTCTTCTAGGGACTAAAACGCTTACACTTATTGGAACGAAATTGAGCATTCACTCTTTGTCTTTTTGTGCAAAGCATTTGAAATGGATAAAATTGGCAATGACTCCTTTTTTTAGCATCTCTAACTTCCAGTCTTAGTCTAATTATCTAGCAGAAATTTTTTGCTTAAGTAGCTGAAACATTCAATTGTCTTCTAGTATTCCCTTTTAATTTTATTTCTGGTCATTTTTCAGATATATGGACGCTCGAAACACAATGTTTATGGCTCCCAATCTTTCCCTGGAATTGATGATGCAGCAATAATAGCAAAAGATACACAGACTGTAGAATCATGGCATCGAGTACAACACGAAGTATGGAGAGTCTCAAGAGTCATCAAACAGGCCTCATTAGTTCTCTCAGGACAACTGACATGAATATCAACTGCACTTTGCAATTTGAATAATTAGTTGAAAGTTAATTTCCTATGCATGGTACAAGGTGTCACTCTTACTCTTTCTATGATGAGAAGCTATGTGATTCCCTGTTCTGAGTTGGATGCTTCTCATCATGTTTGTAAATATTACTTCTGTAATGTATGCTTGCTTTATCTATTATTTACTAGTTACTACCTATTATAATAAATGATCCTACGGTGCAAGTGTAGCCTGGACATTTAAGCAATGATCTTTGATATTCTTTTTGTCACTTCAGCATTTTCTCTATATTCGTTAGTGTTGGCTTTTGATCCAGTTCTCAACAGACCATGATATTTCCTTGCTTCAACATAAACTTGCTTTATTTTTCTCAAACTAATAACAGTCGCCAATTACACTTTT
Source organism: Lotus japonicus (assembly GCF_012489685.1). NCBI lineage: Eukaryota > Viridiplantae > Streptophyta > Magnoliopsida > Fabales > Fabaceae > Lotus > Lotus japonicus. The sequence goes on from NC_080042.1 coordinate 68,307,862, forward strand.
TAAAACATTATTAGTCATACAAATTCTTTAAATAATCCCCCATTAACTCATTATCCTATCCACAATTTCAAAAATACCCCATCAAAACACACTCATAGAAAAGATGAGTACATACAAAAAGAGAAGAGGTGAGTAGAGAGAAAAATATGAGAAATAGGTAGATTTAAAAATCATTTGGTATAATACAAAGTGTAGGAAGATAGAGAAGAGAGAAATATATTTTTTTGGTTCAAAAATAATTTTAAACAATTTAAAGCTTTTGTGTGCTTAAATGACATTTCAAGCATTGTACAACGCCACTAATATGCGTTCAGAATTAAAAAAAACAAACAGTCACCAACTCATTTCTCTCCAATTTGGAGAGACTATGAAAAAGCTGAGTCTCACCTGATCTCTTTCTTGGTATTCACCTCTAAGTAATACCGAGCTTCTTTCTTATCGCTTTTCTAACTTACTTCTAAGAAACAAAGCATTGGAGAGGAATAGGAACAGAAAAAAAAATTGAGAGTACGAGTGATGTGATAAGATAATGAGAAAGTTATATGAAGAGAAAGTTAATCTAATGCTATCAATCAATTCATTCATATAAGCAGCACAAGCTCAAGCCACACAAATCATTTTTCTATTGACCCAAGACTCGTTTGCTTCCACACGGCAACTGTGCTGAAATTCACCCTTTTCCATTTAGGGTTCTATCACCCCTTGCCTCCATCTTTGCCAAAAGGTGAGATCTTGCTGCAATTGTCGCTGTATCTGGGCTTAGAAGCAATTCGGTTGAGGAGGACTCGTGCCTACTGTTGAAAAATGAAAGATATTGCTGCCTATTTCTGTTGATTCTGGATCTGACGAGTGGGTTTCTGGGTTTGAATAGTTTGAAAGGTTGAAGGGACTTCTGGGTTCTATTTTGAGTGAGAGATTCTGGGTTTGATTGGTTTTTGGTTGAAGGGTTTATGAGTTTGAAATTACTGGGTTTTTTTTTAAGGTGGGATTGAGAAAGAAGAAGGAGAAGAATGAGATAGTGGAAGTGGAGTGAGATTGAGTGTGTTGGGTTCTACTAATGATTGTTAGAAGAAGATGAAGAACAAGAAGGTGAAAAAGGTGAAGATGAAACAACACTACTGAAGTCTGATATTGAAATAAAATTAGTGGGGTTATTATTTAGTTAACTAAATAAAAGAGGGATCATTAAGCAAATACTAAATGATTGAGTGTAAATTAGAAAATAGTATGATGTCATTACTCACTTATCTATATCATCTTAAGTGTATTTATTTTAGTGGCATATGTTACTAATGTATGGTACACTCATCTGTAATTATGGGTACCCGAGCATGCACCAAACCAGCTCAAGATTAGGCAGTAGTAGTAGTAGTAGAACATGTTTCTTTCCTCTTAAACGGATGCAATGATTATCAAAACAGGCACTACCTTATTAGCCATAGCCACCTCTTACTTGTTGTTCCTCCTTAATCCAACCCCAAAATCTACCTATCATTCTCTCTTCATATCCAACTCCCTATCAGACAATGCCTCCATAGCTCAGCACCTTCAAACTCTCACCCGCAGACCCCACATAGCAGGTTCTGAAGCCAACGCAGAAGCTGCAGCTTATGTTCACTCAGTCCTCACCTCCTGCAACATACCAACCCACTTTGCTTCCTATCAAGTTTCCCTCTCATACCCCCTTTCTCGCTCCTTGGTGCTCACAAACCCGCCACCAGAACCTGCCACAAGCTTCAGAAGAAATGTTATTATTTGTCAAGCAGCCTTACAACATCCAGGAAATTGATTAATAGGAAAGCGATTATCGATCATATATCATAGGAGCAGAACGCTGTAACAGAAAGCAAAATTTGTTTCCCTTTCATTAAACTCCAACTACTTAAGTACATGATCTTTTGTTCTAATATAGATTCAAATGTATTATTCTATAACCATAACCATTAGCCCACCAACACACTCTTTCTTCAGTTAGTGAAGAGGTATTCAAAAAAAAAAGGCTTTGGTCAAGCTTCATGGAGCTTATGGCCCCTAATAACTAAACGCGATAGGACTTCCAACAACATTCTTTCCATTAGACCATTCTAAACGTCCAAAACCATGAGTTTTCTGCGGCTTGACACCTGATGCGATGAATGTAACTGTATAAGATTTTTTCTCATTTACTCCAAAACTCAATACTTCCGGTTGAACCGTGACCTTGAACCCTGGGGTATCTATCTTAACAGATACTTTGTACGTTCCCGCCGCACCTACATTGGTGAGAGTTCGCATTTGCTTAACCTGCGCAACTTTATCTGAAAAAACCACACTAAATGAAGGGTAATTAAGGTTGTCTATCTTTCCATGGCACAAGTATTTTCTCCTTGCCAGGATTTGAATCTCTTCAGATGTATACTTTGAACAAAGAAAATTCAGATAATCATCCACCGTTAAATCATAAATAAGCCCGGGATTAAGTGCAGAGACGGGGTCCACGTGTCCTGCGCCAAAATCAAATGGTGTTGCTGGTTTTCCAGTTGCACTGTCGAGCAAGGGATTACCATTTTTGTAAGTCGAATAAGCCGTTGTCATCAGCGCAGATCGAATGGCGGCTGGGCTCCAGTCTGGATGAGCCGACTTAATTAGAGCTGCGATACCGCTCACGTGAGGGCATGACATGGACGTGCCTGACATGATGCTGAAATCCACACGCCTTTGATCAGAATCCAAACCACTCGGACCTGCATTCCTTGTGAATGCAGCTAAGATGTTGACACCAGGCGCGATCAAATCAGGCTTCAATATTTCTGGATGGAGAATACTTGGGCCCCTAGAACTGAACGCCGCAACAACGGGGGATGGCTCGATCCCGACCTTTGTTCCCCCAAACACAATTGTGGCTGTCGCTTTTGGATCAGAACGTAGGTACTGCTTGATAGCTTCACCAGCCTTTGCGCCCACCAAAAGTCCCGGTAAAACAAATGAATCTGCTGTCATATCCTCCCCATCAGACACGCGGTTGGCCAACACCATGCCCAAACCGCCGGCAGATTTTACCACCTCTGCTTTCTCCGCCCTACTGTTTATTCCGCGATCACACACCACGATTTTTCCCTTGACTTTTTGCGGCAAGTACAAGCTTCCTGGCTGACAATTCGCTCCTCCAAATCCCGCACTCTCCCCATAGATGAGTGGCAAAACAGGTTTATTAGGCAATTTGTTGCCACTGTAAAGGGACACACCAGAATAGTTTTTCCCATTTCCAAGGCTAACATATGCAGGGAAATCTCGATCGATTGTGCCAGCTCCCACAGTGATAATCCAAGGTGCCAGATTGCTGAGAGAATAGGGATCAGGGCCGTTGTTTCCCGCGGCGCAAGACACAACAATTCCATGCTCCATTGCTGAAAACGCTCCAATCGCGACGTTGTCCCTGTAGTACTCGGGTTGTCCACCCCCGAGTGACAAGGAAAGGATATTCACATTGTCTGCGATGGCTCGATCCATCGCCGCTAGTATGTCAGATTCAACACAACCATCCTCCGCCCAGCAAACCTTGTACACAGCGATTCTAGCGCGTGGGGCCATCCCACGCGTCGTTCCGGCACCGTAACCGAAGAGACTCGCGTTTTGCACGGGAGAGCCTGCAGCAGTACTAGCAGTGTGGGTGCCGTGACCTTCATCATCACGTGGGGACATAGAAACTACGGAGTCACCGATTCGACCCATAGAGGCCAGGAAACCACTTTTATAGGCCAGGGCTCCGATCAGTTTCTTGTTGCAGTTGGCTGCTGTGAAATTTGCATCTGACTCACATTTGCCTTTCCAAGTACTGGGAATGGGTCCGTACCCGGTGTCGTCGAAGCTCTTGCTCTCCGGCCAAATACCAGTGTCTATGACTCCGATGACGATGTCACTACCTCCTGTGTTGGATTGGGCAAATGTGCTTGTAGGAATTTTATCGAGCCCGAGAAACTGTGGGGTTCGGGTTGTTTGGAGCTTGAGGATTCTATCTGGTAGCACCTTTAGAATCTCGTTTCTGCTCTGCAGCAAACGGGCTTCCTCAGGTGTTAACCTTGTTGAGAATCCATGGATAACTTTGTCATAGGTGTAGATCATTTCTGCTGAGTCAGATACCGACTTCAAAGTTGATTTGAACCATGTTGAATGGTGGTCAAAGCTTGCTGGCATTTGGGATTTGGCAGCATGTACTATGTAACTACTCTTTTGATCCTCTGTGGTCTTTACATTTCTCGCTAGAGACATGTTGCAGAGTACAAGAAACAAAACAGAGAGAGTGATCACAAAGAGAGGTTTCTTAAACGTCTCCATGATAGCAACAGAGACTGTGCAAGAAATGCAATAGAGAACTTGGCTTTATAAAGGATTGATTGTTAATGCAGAAGGGAAGAGCATTTCAGTGTGGATATTAAATCTTGACGCTTGTTTGAATCCTTTTCAAGGTAGAAGAAGATATCATTAATTATTAAAAAAAATTAACATTTAGTATTAATATTTAATATTTTTATTAACATTAATTAACAATTACTAGTAACTATTACTTATTATTATTATTTATAATTTATTATTTAAGTACATTAATTATTTTTGAAAGGATTTAAGTACATTAATTACTACTTAATATTATTGACTAACTTTTTTTTGTTTACATTTGGAAAAATTATCATTGACTAAATTTAATACCTTAATATTATACTTTAAAAGCTTTCTATCATAGTTTTATTGTTTTATTTCAAAATTCAATTATGTATAACGTAATACAATATTTAATTTCTTTCTGTATTATCATAATTTTGTTAATGTTCTAATATTTTTCTATCATAGAATTCTTTATTTTTTCTATAATAAAAATATTATAACTTTTTCAATACTTTTTCTATCCTAAATATTTTTTTATTATAATTCAGAATTATGCTTAACGTTAAAATATTTTTCTGTAAATAAAAATTATAAGCAACTGAAAATAATATATTGAATTTAATCTTATACTATATATTATTTCCGAAACCAAAAAGTGCCACTCCCTCATTTTGTGTCTTTCTTCATAAGCTTTCTCTCTCATACTATAATTAGTAGGTAGATGATGCCATATTTTTATTTTCTGATTTTTTAGTAATTTAAATATTAAATAGTTCCATATTTTCAAAAATAATTAATGTATTAATACTGCATTTAATAGTTATTAATGACACTATATTAATTAACAAAAGTCAATTGTGACTTTTTTCAAAAATAACTATTGTATTAATTTAACATTTAATGATTTTTAATGACATCAGAATAGTTAATAAAAGTTAATTGTGACTTTTCTACCATTAAGTATTAATATGCTGTCAAAAAAAATTTAATGATTATAATTATTTTTTATATTACAAAATATTAAAAAAAATTAATGTATATTTCTTACGTTTAAAATGATATCAAATATGTTTGTGAAAAAAAATGTCATCAAAAAATTGATATCAAATAATTTTTAAGGATTGATTTGGAAATTAACTCAAAAATTTTGTAATTTATGTTTTCGTATATACATCTTGAAGATTAAAGTGGTTTTATTATATTTATTTAAAGCATAATAAATTTGAAAAAAAAAGAATTAGAATGTAACTCGGATTAAAAAAAATTAATATTTGTATATGTATTTGAAAAGGAAAAACGAGAAAGGAAATATGAAAATGTCTGGTATATGCCAATAAAGTACTCATATTTCATCTGTGCGTGTCGTGGAATCATTACTAGTATATATTATGAGTTCAAATGTTATGAGAAAGTATCAAATTTTATTATAATTTTTTTATGAATCTATGAGAAAAAATTATAAGGTTAGCATTATAAAAATTATATCACATATTAATAATTTATTATATTTTTCTTACAGATATCTTACACAAAAGACAACTTTGTTTGAGTCAAGAGCATTCACATTATAAGATAAATTTTTTTGTCCACAAAACTCAAACCTAAAACTACTTATGGAGAATTTAACATGCACCACTTTAACCAACCATAAAAAAATTATTATATAAAACCGCATTATTGTCCAAACAATTGGGGAAATATTCCACTTTAATTTAAGGGTGAGTTTGTTGGAAGTATCTTAAAAAAATTTCATTTATTAATTTCACTAATTCTAGCATAAATTTCAATTCTTTTTCGAAAGCAAAATCTATATTGATGAATAAATTGGTAGGATATATATCCTTCTCCAAAGGGAATAAGGGATCAAAAGACATCAAACATAAGAAGCAATCTAACAGTATAACAACCAACCTAGAGAACCAAGGAAAGAAAAACTCCAAAGGCTATACAATACCACCCAAAAGCCCCTAAAGATACCCATGCTCCAATCAAAACCCAAGAAACTCCCTCCACTAAACTAACGGTACATGCACGCCATGATCTGAGCTGCAACCATGGAGTGAGTTGTTCTGTTTGTACAATCGTACACCATGCCTAGGCGTTTCCCCATTTGAATAGCGCTTCACGCTCGAGTCATGACGCCATAAGGCTACGACATCTCCCCAGGAAACACCATTAGCTCTCTCCCTATCGTCTCAATACTGATGCAACCCTAGTATAGTTCTTGGGATGGCCCTACTTCTTGCTTCCTACTAACACAACCTTCTTAGGTCTGCCCTTAGCACTATGAGTGTTCACAAGAACCTTGGGCAAAGGCTACACAACATGAGCATCAAGCACCTCCACAACCTTAGAAGTTTAGGGAACCCCCAAAGTGAGAGAGGAGGGAGCACCGAAGGGGTCACAATAATTAGAAGAAATAGAGAACCTGCAATTAGAAAGTTCAGGAAGGAAAAGGGGATAAGCATTATGTTAAGTTCAAACGCTAGATATATCGTTTATCATATTTTGAATGATAACAATTTTCAAGAGTATAAATGAAGTGGTTAAATATTTCAATGAATTATATTTCAGGAAATCTCACTAATATCTCTCATATCCAATCGTCTGTTGATGAAGCATGAAACGATGAAAAGAAGACAACATCTACAAAGAGAATAATGATCAAAGCAACGAGACAACTTGGACTAGCAATGGAAAGTTAAATCTGCTAGATCGTCTGAGCAAGAGAAGAGAAGAACAATCACTACAAGACAATTTGTGCAAATAAAGTCAAAGCATTAAGACTGTCTAAAGAAGAAGAAATCAAAGATTCAAGCCAACTCATGCAAGATCAAGCAAAGCTATCAGATTGTTTGAGAAGACTACACTCAACGTCTACGTTCAACGTCTTTCTCAAAGCCGATCAATCGAAGCAATGTCTAGAGAAAGAGCACCATATTCAAATTGGAATATTGTCTGACATTCAAGGGGAGAAAGTCAAGTGCAAGAAATCAAGTGATATACTATGAAGCACGTTGATCAAGGAAACAAGCACAACGACAACAAGATCGAGTTTCCTATTTCTCTCACTCCTACAAGAAATGGAGAAATAGATTTAAGCTTGATGTCTACACCTACAAGCATCTATTTTATTCAGGAAACACACTTTGAGAAAATCCATATCCTAAGAAGAAGAAGTGATCGGTCAAACGTTATCTTCAAAGTTCTGAATGACTAATAGAAAGAAGAAAAGAAGAATGAGCTAAACAGATAAATCGTTTGGAAGAAGGAAGAATGATTGAAGCAAAGAACATCGTCTAAAGAACAGAAGAATGATGAAGAAAGATCGTTTGAAGAAAAGGAAGACGACAGAAGCGGAATGATAGTCTGAAGAAAAGATCAAGGCCTACATTTAGAGAGAACTACAGTGTCTGATGAGTATACTTCTCCTTGAAGAAGAATCCAAGAAAGCTTTGTGAAGAAGTCTAAAAGACAAGATCACATGATCTGGCACAATGATATGATAAAGTGAAAGATACACTGGTGTCACTATCAAATTCCTATATTTCTACACCAACGGATAGAAGCAAAGACCTATGCTACCTACTAGCTGACATAATACATCTTTTCGGCAAAAGGTCTCAATCAAACAGTACTATGTATCTGACTCAAGTATATTTTGTACCGTTCGATCCAACAGCTAGAATCTTTGTGAAGAACAAGTTCCAACGGCTATAACCTACCACACAGAAGATTCAGAAGTATAAAAGGGAAGATCTGAAGACATTGAAAACGTAGCCTTCACGCTCAAGGTAGTGTTATGCTCATAAGGTGCTCACACCTTAGACTACCTCATTAGTGTCTGCTTCGACATGAAGAGAAGACATTCTTAAGAGTCACATCTATCATTTGATCTCTCATGTAATAGAACTTAAAGTATATCCCTTAGAGTTAAATCTCATACAAAATGCTTTATAGTTCAGGTGCTTAATAGTCTAATCACTCTTAGAAGAGGAGAATTATTTAGAAGTAAACAATCTTGAGAAAAATTGTTTAAGGAGAAGTCCTGAAGAATACTTTGTAAAGGAAGAGTCTTGATAATACTTAATAAGGAGAATTCCTTCTAATACTTGTAAGTGGCTTGAGAGACGGTGACAAAAGAATACTCGGTAATGCCTGATGAGGCCGTGGCAAATAATACTTATTGTGCATGGAGAAGGAGGGGCAAAATAATACTCAGTTATGCTTGAAAAGACATGCACAAGAATACTTGTATGGAGAAGTCCTTGATACCAACTCACTTTGCTTCCTATGAGGTTTCCCTCTCATACCCTCTTTCTCGCTCCAAGAAATCTACAAGGGTGATTCTTATGCTGATGTTGCAGACCAGGCTGTTCCAACATTCCACGCCTATGCCAAGTCAGGCGCCGCCACCGGACCAGTCGTGTACGCGAACTACGGAAGGGAGGAGGACTATTTGACACTCACACAGATTGGGATCAACGTTTCAGGTAGAGTCTTGATTCATAGACCACTTAATAGTTTTTCTCTCTGTCTCACATTTATTATTTATCTCTAATGTCTACACCCCTCAGAATGCTTATGATGCTGGAGCTGCAGGGGTGGTGATATATTCAGATAGGAAGGACTACGGTGGCGCTGGCAAGGCACGGTGGTTCCCTGATGACAAGTGGTTGCCGCCGAGCGGGGTTCAGGTGGGGTCGGTGTTTTTGGCCCAGTTGTGGTTAGTGTGAGAGGCTGACTCACGATGTCTGGTGAAGATGGTGACAAGATATTGAAGTCAACTGGTGACCCTGTTGCTAAGGATGACTGGCAGGGAAGCCAAGATGCACCTACTTATAGGATTGGACCAGGTCCAGGAATTTTACACCTCAATTACACGGTATTTCATCTCATCTATCCAGTGGTAGTTTCTGTTTCAGTGAATTTGTTATTTGTAAGCCGTTTTGAAATCTATTATGGCAAGCACTTTAGAGTTCGATCGCCCCCAATTCTTCTTATAAAAAGTTGAATATCAGCATATGGTAGGTGAGTTTGTTCATTGTCTTCAAGCCCAAATGACTTTTGCGTGAGATATAAGCATTCATGGGGGATAATTGGTTGTTTGACGCATGATGCAAACATCACATGCAAAAAAAGTATTTGATAGATCAAACAAGAACTTGGATTGCTAAGTTGGTTTTTTGGTATTACTTTTGCAGGGACAGGATATTATAGCCACAATTCAAAATGTTATTGGTGTGATTGAAGGAGAAGAAGAGCCTGATAGGTATGCAAGAATTCCCCCTTACCATTTGCATTCAATCGCATTGAAAATTGAGAGCTTAGAAAGTTCACAATCTTGTTTTATTGAGTTTTTCATTTAGTCACTTATGCATCTACTTGTAGATTTGTTATTCTAGGGAACCGTAGGGATGCATGGTCATTTGGAGCAGTTGATCCCAATAGTGGAACTGCAGCACTACTTGAGGTAACTTTGTTACAACTCTGATTCGTGTAGTGTAGGACAGAATAGTGGCAAACACCTGAATCTAGCAATTTGCGGCAGTGTCACTATTCCGTGGTACACTAATCATTTTGGCTTTGTAATCATGGTTTTGTTAATTCATGCAATACCATTAAAATATACACACCCCTGAAATTCAGGTTGCGGAAAGATTGAGGAAGTTTCAGAAAAGAGGATGGAAACCTAGAAGATCATTTTTCAGATATATGGACACAATGGTTATGGCTATGGCTCCCAATCTTTCCCTGGAATTGATGATGCTGTAATAATAGCAGAAGATACAAAGACTGTAGAATCATGGCTTCGAGTACAACACGAAGTATGGAGAGTCTGAAGAGTAATCAAACAGGCCTCGTTAGTTCTCTCGGGTCAACTCACATGAATGACGATTTACATTTTCTGGCTCGCTGTGGCCATGAGTTCTGTGAGATAATCTTTGATGCAGAGCATGTTCCCCACCCTCTGCTGTCTTATTTACTAAATGATGTAATAGGGGTTTCTTCCCCTAGATTGGTTTAGTTTTGTATCTCTGGGCTTTAGCCCTCTTTGTAATTAAAAAAAAAACATACAATTATATCTATTCAGTCTAATAGAAATGCGTCATAACCCCTTTCATCCTTGTTTGTGCCTTTGCAAACCAGAAACCAGAATAGTTTTCACTCCATGCTCCTTTTTACCTTCTCATTTCCCCTTTTTCTTTATGTTAGTCTTTCATTTGCCCTCGTTATCAAACACATGCAAATTTGCGCACTTATTCTTATTGTTTCATTGTTCTGAAATGGATACTACAGGTAACAAGAGGCCGTCTCCCGATTATGATGATGAAGACTACGATAATGATTCTTTAGGACAGAAGAAGGTAAAATAGTTAGTTAGTTAATGATGACATAATACTTCGAGTCTTAGAATACCTCATTTAGCCCAAATAGAAAGCTGAAGAATTTTTCTGTTGGCTCCCTCACATTCATGTACACTTCGTTTCTTTCACTATGGCAGGGGTTATTTGTCTAATTTGTGTATTTTCATTCTAATAATTTGGTGCCATTGATTTTTTATTTTTTCAATTCTGCTGGCTGTTTCTGCTTGTAGGAATTACTTTACTTGATTGTTTCTGCAGTGACCAATTTATTTGTGAATCTCATTGTTGTATGGTTCTTTAGGAACTATGCTCGGATCAATCTTGCTTAGTATTTTTGGGATGTTTAAGATTCACTTGGTTTAACCTTTTCCTCCATTTTGAATCGGTTGCTCATGTATCGATGATTCCTTTTGATGCTTTACTTGTGATATATTATCTGTAATCACTTCTTAAACATAACTTGTCACAAAAATGTAGGAGACATGAATTATCACTATGTTTTCTTCCATGTTCTTACAAATTCCAGTTGCAGATAGATATGCTTGAATTAATGTATGTTGTTGTGCACTGTGTATGAATTTATGTACAAACTTTGGTGTTTTTTATCACTTAGTCATGGATCTGAGGCTCACCGGTTCCATGGGCAAGGGATTCTCTTTTTCTATTAAATGAATGTGATAAAAGTATTTGAAGCAGTATCAATGGAGTTTGGGCAAAGTATTGAGAGCAGTGTGAATGGAGTTTGGTTGGTAAGTTCATTTTTCCTTTTAGAATTTGTTCATAACTTAATGATCTTCAAAGCTAAGTTCAAAGCTCCTTACTTCTTTTTATACCGCAAGTGACGAACTATAGCCATTCGCGGAACTCTGATTTGAAATAGTTCTATTTCTATTGGGACCATAATGAGACAAGGAACAACATAGAGACAGATTTAACGTGGTTCAGCCTAAATGACTAGATGCAAAGAGGAGAACACTGTATTCATTATCAACAACTATTTTATAGACGTTAGATTATGAAAAAGATATCTTCATAATCTTACAAAAGACAAACTTAAAATTGATTATTAAAGCACTGCACTTTCAAATGTTGTTGAACAATTTATGCAGCACATTTATCTGTAATGGAGTACTAACTTGTATGGGTTTGAAGATGTTTGGTAATATGAGGACAGCCATATAGGTAACATCAACGAGTAACAATATTTAAAGAGTTGAAGAGTCAGATGCACGTTTAAATATTAAAAGTTGCAAAGCGACGACTAATGGTACAAAATAAATATATAGGGACAGAGCCATCCTACCTAATTAGGTTCACAGAACATGAAGTAGGCAGAAGAAAGATAGACTTGCTTCCTTAATCAATCAGAACTAAGTAGTCCTAGTAAAGGCCAAATGCAGTATAATTAACAATCTGTCTTACTCTCTCTCTCTCTCTCTCTCTCTCTCACACACACACACACACACACACACACACACAAACAAAGCAGACCAGAGACCCCAGAGAAGCCAAGAAACCTGCTTAAGGTGCCAAAAATATCAAACAAGCAAAATAACACTATCCACCACATAAGTAAGTAGTAGTAGATGTGTAGAACCTGTTTCTTTCCTCTTAAACTGATGCAATGATCATCAAAACAGGCACTTCCTTATTAGTCATAGCTACCACTTACTTGTTACTTCTAATTAATCCAACCCCAAATCTGCATATCATTCTCTCTTCATATCCAGTTCCCTATCAGACAATGCCTCCATAGCCCACCATCTTCAAACTCTCACCCGCAGACCCCACATAGCAGGTTCTGAAGCCAACGCTGAGGCTGCAGCTTATGTTCTATCAGTCTTCGCCTCCTGCAACATACCATCTCACTTTACTTCCTATGAAGTTGCCCTCACATACCCAATTTCACGCTCCTTGGTGCTAAAAAACCCGCCACCTGAGCCTCCGACTAATTTCACTCTACGCCAAGAAATCTACAAGGGTGATCCTTATGCTGATGTTGCAGACCAGGTTGTTCCTACATTCCACGCGTATGCCAAGTCAGGCACCGCAATTGGCTTTGTCGTGTACGTGAACTATGGAAGGGAGGAGGACTATTTGACACTGGGACAGATAGGGATCAACGTTTCAGGCACTGTTGTATTGGCAAAGTATGGGAAAATCTTCAGAGGGGACATTGTGAAGAATGCATATGATGCAGGTGCTGCAGGGGTGGTGATATATTCAGATAGGAAAGACTATGGTGGTGCTGGGGTGGCGCGATGGTTCCCTGATGACAAGTGGATGCCGCCGAGCGGGGTTCAGGTGGGGTCAGTGCTTATGGGGAAAGGGGACCCCACAACACCTGGTTGGGCGAGTAGTGGTGAATGTGAGAGGCTGTCCAATGAGGAGGTGGAGAAGGGAGGTGATGTTCCTCTGATACCTTCATTGCCAGTGTCAGCTGCAGATGGTGAAAAGATATTGAGGTCAATTGGTGGCCCTGTTGCTCAGGATGATTGGCAGGGAAGCATAGATGCACCTACTTACAGGGTTGGACCAGGACCAGGGATTCTCAACCTCAGTTACATGGTACCTTATCGAGTGGTAGTTTCAGTGCAAACATCATATGCAAAAGACCCTCCAGTCAAACAAGAACTAGATTGATTAGTAGATTTTTGGATATTGCTTTTGCAGGGACAGGATATTATAGCCACAATTCAAAATGTTATTGGTGTGATTGAAGGAGAAGAAGAGCCTGATCGGTATGTATGCAAGAATTCCACCCTTACCATTTGCATTCAATGGCAATGAAGGTTGTGAACTTAGAAAATTCATATTCTTGTTTTATTGAGCTTTTCATTTAATCACTTATGCAACTGCTTGTAGATATGTCATTCTAGGAAATCATAGGGATGCATGGACATTTGGAGCAGTTGATCCCAATAGTGGAACTGCAGCACTACTTGAGGTAAGATTTGTGTAACACGGAACAATGGCTGACAACTGACACCTGCAATTTGTGGCGGGGCTGCCACTATTCTGTGGTACACAAATCATGTTTGACTTTGTAGACATAGTGTTGTTGTTTCAAGCCATACCATTAAAATGGACACACTCCTGAAATTCAGGTTGCCGAAAGATTGGGGAAGCTTCAAAAGAAAGGGTGGAAACCTAGAAGAACCATTATCTTATGCAATTGGGATGCTGAGGAATACGGTCTTGTAATTTTCTTTCCCTCTCTCTTTTCTCTATTTTGTTAGGCACAATGGTTCTCTTACGCCCGGTGAATGTTTGTTACGATCGTCCCCTCCAGATAGGATCAACGGAATGGGTAGAAGAGAACAGAGAAATTCTTGCTTCAAGGGCGGTTGCTTACTTAAACGTTGACTGTGGAGTAGCTGGACCTTGGTTTCAGGCCAGTGCCACACCACAGCTTGATGAATTGATCAAAAGAGCAACTCAGCAGGTATCACAACAAAGTTGGAATAAAAGACAACTAGAATAAGTTCTTGATGAGCACCCGTTTAATATGAATTTTTTCTTACATGGCTTTGAATCAATCACGTAGTGGGTAACAATATATGGAGTGGATAAAATGAACGGGGAGTGGATATAACAAAACGTACTATTCAGCATTTCTCTAAAGAAGATACATGAAAATAAAGCATGATGGTGGCACCAACCACTTTTGCATTTTCTTTTTCTGTAGGTTAAAGACCCAGATAACTCATCTCAGAGCATGTATGAATCTTGGAGTGGTTCAAGTAGTTCCCCTCTGGTAAGCATATTGCAGTTGTTTACATGTTTACATTATAAACCCAACTAAATGTTTTGGGGTAGCACTGAGGAGAAACATTCAGTGCTCTACTTTTAGTATCAACAATAATGCCAGTGGTTAGTGGGGAGTAAACTTTAGATTAGCTGTATAACTGAACATCTATCTATGCTAAATCAATTTCTCTACTTTAAAAGATTGGAAGGTTAGGAGGTGCAGGATCAGATTACGCAGCATTTTTGCAGCATGTGGGAATTCCAGCAGCTGACATAGCCTTTGGAGGGGGTAAATACAAAACTCATTCTTTTAATCATCAATATACAGATATATAATAATCTCATTTCTGTTATTCTTGTCCTTGTTTAATAAATGGTTTCTCATGAACAAAATGAAAAAAAAAAATTATTAGTTATATAGCACAAGCACAATTCAAATTCCACATGCTAAGGGGAAATCATTTTTTTCACACAGATTCTGCAACTTACCCAGTATACCACTCATTATATGATGATTTCATCTGGATGCAAAAATTCGGTGATCCTATGTTTCAACGGCATGTTGCAGGTTGGTCTCGTAAATTTCTTTTACAATTTCTATCACAGTAAACCCTATCTCAATAGACTCTAGTGACATCTATATGAATGGAAGCTCCAATTCAGTTACATATCCTCAGTGTATTTGAAAATTATCAACAGTTTGATACATATGATATGAATTTCTTTTCTAATTATACAATTAAAGATGGGAAGTTTTTTGCACCATTTTTCAATAAACAAAAGTATGCCTTATTACCTAATTATGACCACTATTTACTGCATGCTTATTACTTAGTGTTTATGTTCTGTAAAACAGCTGCAAGTGTTTGGGGTCTAGTAGCACTTTGGTTAGCAGATGAGGAATTCATACCTTTTGATTATGTTTCCTATGCTAAGGAGCTCCAGGTGTGCACACCTTAGATTCTAATATAATCAAACATTATACAAAATATATTCTCACCAAGAGTATGAAGATTCTTACAACACAAAACATCTTAATCACAGCTTAGCGTTAAGGTACTGGAAAATGAGATTTCAAGCAAAGACATAAATTTGACTCCTATGTTCACCTCCATCAAGGAACTTGAGAAAGCAGCAACCATGATAAAGAACCAAAGAAAGGTATGTCATAATTCTTCAATACCTCTTTTAGGAGGGATAAGAAGTACAAAGATTGAAATTTTGATCTTTTAGGAATTAGCAGCAAGTAAAGGATGGACAACAAGGAAGGAGAACCATTTGAAAGTGAGAGAGTTGAATGATAGACTGATGATGGCTGAGCGTGCATTCACTGACAGAGATGGTCTGTTTGGAATGTCCTGGTACAAGCATTTGGTAAGTGTTTTTAGAGTGAATTTGAAAGTGTAAGCGTCAAGCAGATTAGTCCCTATAAGAATGAAGTAAATACTCCATGTGGTCCCTAATTGTGTCAAATGTCGGTCAAATTTGTTTGACGTTTTATCTAACCATAGGGACTGACTATTCCGACATTTGACATAATCAGGGACTGTAGGGTATTCCCTTCTTCTAGGTACTAACTTGTTTGACGCTTATCCTTTCAGGGACGAAATTGGGCATTCACTGTGTGTTTTTTTACAAAGCATTTGGTGATGAAACTAATGGATCAAATTGGCAATGACTTCTCTTTTAGCATCTCTAATTTCCAGTCTTAGTCTAATTATCTAGCAGAAACTTTTTGTCTAAGTAGCTGAAACATTCAATTGTCTTCTAGTATTCCTTTTTAATTTTATTTCCGGACATTTTTCAGATATATGGACGATCGAAACACAATGGTTACGGCTCCCAATCTTTCCCTGGAATTGATGATGCAGTAATAATAGCAAAAGATACACAGACTGTAGAGTCATGGCATCGAGTACAACACGAAGTATGGAGAGTCTCAAGAGTTATCAGACAGGCCTCGTTAGTTCTCTCAGGTCAACTGACATGAAAGTCAACTGCACTTTGCAATTTGAATCATTAGTTGAAACTTGAAAGTTAATTTCCTATTCATGGTACAAGGTGTCACTCTTTCTATGATGAGAAGCTATGTGCTTCCCTGTTCTGAATTTGTAATATTACTTCTGTAATGTTTGCTTGCTTTATCTATTATTTACTAGTTACTACCTATTATAATACATAATTCCTACCATGCATGTGTTTCCTGTACATTTCAGCAATGATCTTTGATATTCTTTTTGTCACTCCAGCATTTTCTCTTTATTCTTTAGTGTTAGCTTTTTAATCCAGTTCTCAGTTTCTACACTCCTACAGACCATGACATTTTCTTCCTTCGACATTAACTTGCTTTATTTTTCTCAAACTAATAACAGTTGCCAATTACACCTTTTAAAACATTACTAGTCATACAAATTCTTAAAATAATCACCCATTAACTCATTATCCAATCAACAATTTCAAAAATACCCCATCCAAACACTCTCTTAAAAAAGATGAGTACACAAAAAGAGGAGAGATGAGTAGAGAGTAAAAAAAAGGTGAGAAATATAGTAGAGAGATAGAAAAGAGAGAAATATATTTTTTGGGTGCAAAAAAAAAATTTTAACAATTAAAAGCTCTTGTGAGGTTAAATGACATTTCTGGTATTGCGGAACGCCACTAATATGCGTTCAGAGTAAAAAATAAAAAACAACCATCAACTCATTTTTCTCCAATTTGGAGAGACTATGAAAAGTTGTGGGTCTCACCCGCTCTCTTTCTTGGCCCTCTCTTAGAGCATCTCCAACCATGGGTTGCTTCAACATTATTTTGGTGGGTCCAAACTGTCACATAGGATTTAAGCAACTAATGCAGATTTCGCTCCAACCAAGGTTTCTTATTTTACTTTTGGTTGGGTCTCACTATATCTGATATATTTATACTATTTTAAAATCATGACACTATTCAAGTTTATGAATGAAAGAGAAAAAAAATATATTTTTAGTCCAAAAGTAATTAGAAAGAGAATAAGCAAAATGTTACTAAAATTTAAGCAACCAGAATTGTCATGTCATGGTGCTCCGAAATAAGCAACGTTGCTTAAGTGCTCCAACTAGATTAAGCAACCTTCATTGAAGATATTCTTAAAGAAACAAAACATTGAAGAGGAATATGAAGAAGAAGAAAAAAATTGGGAGATATAAGTGATGTGATGAGAAAATGAAAAGACATGTGAAGAAAAAGTCAGGGAAAATTGATAGAAAGAGAAAGAAATGTGTGAAACCATATATTAAACATAATAATATGTGTACAATCAAACGGTGCATAATTAGGGACACCACCTAATTATATCTATTTATCTCTTTTTTCCGGTCATATTGAATCATATATCACATATATATTGTTCCTTTACTAACCATAGCTAAGTGATTGACTTGCTTTCCTTATCAGTTAGAGCTGTAATGTAGTAAATGCCAAATACTCTACAATATAACAATCCCTCTCTCTCTCTCTCTCTCACACACACAAACACCAACAGAACAGACCAGAGAAGCCAAGATACCAGCTCAAGATTAGGTCTCAAACATCAAACAAGCAAATTAACACAATCCAGTGAATCCACCAAATAAGTAAGTAGTACTAGTAGAAACCTGAACCTATTTCTTTCCTCTTAAACTGATGCAATGATCAAAACAGGAACTACCTTATTAGCCATAGCCACCTCTTACTTGTTGCTTCTCTTTACACAAACCCCAAAATCTACCTATCATTCTCTCTTCATCTCCAACTCCCTATCAGACAATGCCTCCATAGCTCACCACCTTCAAACTCTCACCCGCAGACCCCACATAGCAGGTTCTGAAGCCAACGCTGAAGCTGCAGCTTATGTTCACTCAGTCCTCACTTCCTGCAACATACCAACTCACTTTGCTTCCTATCAAGTTTCCCTCTCATACCCTCTTTCTCGCTCCTTGGTGCTCACAAACCCGCCACCAGAACCCACCACAAACTTCCTTCTCCGCCAAGAAATCTACAAGGGTGATCCTTATGCTGATGTTGCAGATGAAGTTGTTCCTACATTCCACGCATATGCCAAGTCAGGCACTGCAACTGGCCCTGTGGTTTATGTGAACTATGGAAGAGTGGAGGACTATTTGACACTGGGAAAGATGGGGGTCAACGTTTCAGGAACTGTGGTATTGGCAAAGTATGGGAAAATCTACAGAGGGGACATTGTGAGGAATGCATATGATGCAGGTGCTGCAGGGGTGGTGATATATTCAGATAGGAAGGACTACGGTGGTGCTGGCAAGGCGCGGTGTTTCCCGGATGAGAAGTGGTTGCCGCCGAGCGGGGTTCAGACGGGGTCGGTGTATTTGGGGGCAGGGGACCCTACAACACCTGGTTGGGCGAGTAGTGGTGAATGTGAGAGGCTGTCCAAGGATGAGGTGGAGAAGGAAGGTGATGTTCCTTTGATACCTTCATTGCCAGTGTCAGCTGCAGATGGTGAAAAGATATTGAAGTCAATTGGTGGCCCTGTTGCTCAGGATGATTGGCAAGGAAGCAAAGATGCACCAATTTACAGGGTTGGACCAGGACCTGGAATTCTCAACCTCAGTTACGCGGTATGTTATCAATCTAGTAGTTTCAGTGAATTTGTTACACTTATTGGTTAGCCATTCTTTTTTGTTGCATTTCATAAACTGTTATGGCCTGGTGAAAACTTCACATGAATGCAAAAGAGCCTTCTAGTGTTATCTGAATGTTCAATCAAGTAGAATTATTTATTGGATTGGTTTGTGGATTTTTGGGTATTGCTTTTAAGGGAGAGGAGGTTATATCCACAATTCAAAATGTTATTGGTGTGATTGAAGGAGAAGAAGAGCCTGATCGGTATGTATGCAAGAATTCCTCCCTTTTACCATTGTCATTCAATGGCAATGATGATTGATAATTCAAAATCTTGTTTTATTGAGTTTTTCATTTAATCGCATTTGCAACTACTTGTAGATATGTCATTCTAGGCAACCATAGGGATGCCTGGACATTTGGAGCAGTTGATCCCAATAGTGGCACTGCTGCATTACTTGAGGTAACTTTGTTTGTAGACATGGTTTTGTTGATTCTTCCATACCATTAAAATGGACTCATTCGTGAAATTTAGGTTGCCCAAAGATTGGGGAAGCTTCAGAAAAGAGGGTGGAAACCTAGAAGGACAATTATCTTATGTAACTGGGATGCTGAGGAATATGGTCTTGTAATTTCCTTTCTCTTTTCTCTCTTTTGTTATACACAATGGTTCATGCCCCCATGATAGTTTGATACAACCGTTCCTTTTAGGTAGGATCAACGGAATGGGCTGAAGAAAACAGGGAAATTCTTGCTTCAAGGGCAGTTGCTTACTTGAACGTTGACTGCGGAGTAGGTGGACCTGGATTTCAGGCCAGTGCCACTCCACAGCTTGATGAATTGATTAAAAGAGCAACTCAACAGGTAATGCAAAAGTTGAAATAAAAATATCATAATCAGTGAGAGAAGATGAGCGCCACTATTTGGATTTGGGTACAAATTATTTCATATGAATTAGTGATGAATGGATTTGAATCTGCCAAGTAGTGGGTAACAATACATGGGGTGGATAAAGATACACAAGGGGAGTGGATAAAAAAAATGTACTATTCAGCATTTCTCAAAAGTAGTTATGAAACTTGATGGTGCCACCAACCACTTTCTGTATTTTGATTTTTGTAGGTCAAAGACCCAGATAACTCGTCACAGAGCATTTATGAATCCTGGACAGGCTCAAGTAGTTCCTCTCTGGTAAATATTGCACTATTGCAGTTGTTTACATGTTTATGTTATAAATCCAATTAAATGTCTTGGGGTAGCACTGGAGAGAGACTGAGGGAAGACCAAAATCAGCATCGCAAAGTAGGAACATTCAATGTAATATGCTTTTAATTTTAACAATACTGCTAGTGGTCAGAGGGGATTTAACTTTAGATTAGCTGTATAACTGAATATCGAAATCTTACTCCTAAAAAATGTTCTATTTTGAAAGTTTGGAAGGTTAGGAGGTGGAGGATCAGATTATGCACCTTTTTTGCAGCATGTGGGAATTCCAGCAGCTGATATGGCCTTCGGAGGGGGTAAAAGACAAAACTCATTCTTTTAATCATTAAGATGCAGATATATTAACCATCTCATTTCTTGTATTATGTCCTTGTTTAATTAATGGTTTTTTTATGAACAAAATGAGAGAAAAAAGTCATAAACAATTGTAGAACAATTCAAATTCCACATTCCAAGGTGCATAAATCTCAATTAGAACAGGTTCAAGTCCTTAAAACTTGAGAGTTAAGATCGGTGTGTAACGATTATGTTGGAAGTTCAGTAATTCCCTTTGCCACCTATATGCTTCCCCTATCTAGGTTCGTTCAATTTCCATATTCCAAAAACAAAAATTCAAATTCCATGTGTCTGTTAACTGAGGTAACCAAATAGAAGACAGTCCGGTGATTAGGGATAGAGGGAAACCTAGAAAAACTTTAGGGGACATTGTTAATTGTGATTTAGAAGTAAATAATCAATCTGTAAACTAATATAGAACCGATCATTGTGCCAGAGACTGATTAAAATTGATCCCACCTAGTGGAAAAAGGCTTGGATGTTGTTGTTCTGAATGACAAGCGCTAGGACTAAACAGAATTAAAAGAGATTGTCTTTTGAAACAATGTTTGTTGATTTGAATTATAATGGACTGGAACTGGAGAAAAAAGCACCTCGAATGTTTTTTTTTTTTCCTTCTAAAGTAAGAGAACAATAATTCATCTAGTCTTATATTTTAGTTGATTAAGATAAAGATCACAAAACACTTTGAATTAAATCAAAATTGGATATGCTCATGCTCATCTTAGAGACAGGCTCACTAGGAGTCTTTTCTGATTGGTTAATGCACATAATAACAAGCAAATTCAACATTTGATGCCTAGATGTAATGTTGCCCCATCATTGAGTGGACACTTAAATCATGTTTTTCTCACAGGTATTGCAAGTTACCCAGTATACCACTCACTATATGATGATTTCATCTGGATGAAAAAATTCGGTGATCCTATGTTTCAAAGGCATGTTGCAGGTAGGTCTCATAAGTTTCTATTACAATTTCTATCACAGTAAACCCTATCTCAGTTGTCTCTAGCGACATCCATATAATTTGAAGTTCTGTTTCAGTTTTACATTTTCAGTATATTAGAAAATTATCAACACAGAAAAGTTTGCCCACTATTTACCGCATGCTTATTACTAAATGGTTATGTTCTGGAAAACAGCTGCAAGTGTTTGGGGTTTAGTAGCACTTTGGCTAGCAGATGAGAAATTCATACCTTTTGATTATGTATCCTATGCTAAGGAACTTCAGGTTTGCCACCTTGGATACTGATTTAATCGAACATTGTAGCTTTATACAAAATCTATTCTCAATGAGAGCATCAAGATACTTACAACAGTCTTTAAATCACAGCTTAGCGTTGAGGAACTGCAAAACGAGATTTCAAACAAAGAAATAAATTTGATTCCTATATTCACGTCCATTAAGGAGCTTGAGAAAGCAGCAACCGTGATAAATAACCAGAGAAAGGTATGTTACAATTCTTGAATACATTTTTTAGAAGAGATGAGAAGCGCAAAACATTGAAATGAGGTTCTTCAGGAATTAGAAGCAAGTAAAGGATGGACAACAAGGAATGAGGACCATTTGAAAGTGAGAGAGCTGAACGATAGACTGATGATGGCTGAGCGTGCATTCACTGACAGAGACGGTCTCTTTGGAATGTCATGGTATAAACATTTGGTAAGTTTTTTATTATTCTTTTGTGGTACAAAGCATTTGGTAAGTATTTAGTCAAAAAGGAGTCATTTCCAGGTCACCAACCAATGCTATGTGAATATTATATGGAGGAAACTCTAGCCAGCAATAAATGAAATGTTTTGACTAATCCAGGGGTGCTTAGTAAAGATGGAATTGGTTATATTTAAAAAAGGATGAAATTAAATACATGTTAAATATGGACCAAAATTGGCAATAACTCCTCCCTTAGCATCTCCTAGTTCCAGTCTTAGTCTAGTTATGTAGCAGAAAGTTTTTGTTTAAGTAACTGAAACATTCAATTATCTATGTCTTCCTCTTCAATTTTATTTCCCCCCATTTTACAGATATATGGACCATCAAAGCATAATGATTATGGCTCCCAATCTTTCCCTGGAATTGATGATGCTGTAAAAATGGCAAAAAATGTACATAGTGCAGAATCATGGCATCGTGTATCACACGAAGTATGGAGAGTCTCAAGAGTTATCAGACAGGCCTCGTTAGTTCTTTCAGGTCAACTAACATGAGTAGCTTGCACATTTTCCATTGATGATAACTTGCATCTCCATAAGGATAAGTATATATGATGTGTGATTCATAGATCTTTCAAACCTCAAAGAAGCTATTTAGGATTTTCTCTGCCTAGCATCTGTGAAATGAACTTTGCAATTTGAATTATTAGTTGCAAGTTAATTCCTCATGCATGGTTTTACAAGGTGTCAATCTTCAATAATTAGATTTGAGAAGCCATGTGAATCCCTAATCTGAATTGGATACTTCTCTATTCATGTTTGTAAATAGTAATTATAGTGCAAGTTTCTAGTTTAATTCTTACTTTCTAGTAACTCCTTCTATAGAACAAGGTATCCCCTTCAATGACTTAGCTTTGTTTTCTCATACTAATAAGAGTAGCAGTTACATCTTTTATATCATTTATTAGTTATGCAAGTTCTTAAATTAGTGACTCATTCACTCATTATTCAATTAACAATTTCAATTTTCTCCCTTTGTTTCAAATTCTCTCTCACTCATTACGATAGCTGCAAGAGTAATCTTGTTGTTTTTTTGGTCAATAGTAATAGATCTTGTATAACTCGCCAAAAGTCCAGTTTTCTAATTCGGGTCTACTTTCCATAGTAGAGTTTTCTGATTTTTTTAATTAAATTTTAAATTTATTTTCTGATGTGCGAAACAATCACTCAATGTTCCATATATAAAATAGTGAGTCTAATAATAAAATCAGTCTTTAAGTGAAAGGTACATAGTAACTCCTTACACTACCTATGCAAACAGGTGAGAGATACAAAAATGATTATGTGATTAATATTTGGTAATTGTTATTCGGACCCCCCGACATCTATTCAGACTCCCCGCACATTTATTTTCAATTTTCGCTCGCACTTTGGAAGTGCTTTTGAAAGTGTGTTATGGTCGCACTTTAAAAGTGCGTAAATAAGTGTTTTTACATTTTAAAGGGGATTCAAATAGATGTGGGGGGAGTCCGAATAGAAGGCATCCATCTTTTATCGGCTTTTTAGTGCTTGAATGGAAAAATCTGGTGCAGAATAAGTTCAAAATGAACTCTATATTTATGTAAATTTAAGAAAGATGTGGTGGATAGCCCACAACTTAGGAGGCGTTTGTTAGAGGGTTATAAAATACATTCCCAGGAATGTGAGGTGTGGGAAAGTAGATACCCACATTTGGTAGGAGATTACAAAAATATATACTCAGGTATGATATATTCCCGGGTAAATTATTTGCACATGTTACCATAGTGATCCATTCCCAAGCTTGAGGGTGGGTATATCAAAGATACCCAGGCATGATGAGATCGTGGGATTGAATTTTGTACGTTAAAGTTTCATTTTGACCCTTTAATTTGTTTTAATATCCACGTTTGTCCAGCAACCATTCCACATCCATTTCTGTTTTTTTTTAGTTGCATGTTGTTGCCTCCATTTACATCTTTCTACTTCAGTGATTTAAGGCAAATGTAGTCTAGTGGAAAATATTTTGAAAAAGGGATAAGTTGTTTGTGACTTTTCATTTTTTTTTTGTTACAGTAGGAAAGAAAACAATAAACAAAACAAAAGAAACTAGCTAAGAACGTCCTGACATAGCAGGGATATCACTGTTGGTTGTGGTTGAGACCAGAGCTTCCAATCCCAATTCTCATTAACAGCGAGCTTGGCGAGGGCATCAGCAACTTGGTTCCGTTCTCGGGGTACATAATTAACAAACACTCTCCATTCCTTGTTAAGCAATGCTCGAATAGCAATAATCTCATCTTTGTGCCAATAAGTGTCCACGTCCTGATTGTTTGTAATGATTTGCTGAGCTTCCAGGCAATCTGTGTAGCAAGTAACAGATTTAATTCCCATCTCCCAAACATGCGTCAGACCCTTCTTCATTGCCAAGAGTTCCGACTTGAGAGCATCACCGCCACCTAAACTTGCTGCGAAACCACAAATCCAGCAGCCAATTTCATCCAGAAGTACACCTCCACTCCCCATTCTATTTACCTGGGGGTTCCAGCTTCCGTCAGTATACAACATCACAGAATTTATCCCGTCGGATGCTATGGGATTTGATCGCTGCGTGCCCTGGGCCAACCTGTGAAATTCAACCGTGTCCAGATGAATGCGTCGCATCACATCACCCGGCTGCCAAGGAACCTGCTCAAACACGAAAGAGTTTCTCCACTTCCAGAGATTCCATGCCATGGCACAAAACAGAGTATTATCTCTATTCTGAAGGTGACCAAATAACCAGTGGCGGAAAGGTGCAGAAGCTGAAATCCATGGTAGAAGTCTTCCCAATTGGCCGCGAACCCAGACGGAACCAGGGCAGCGGCGGAGCACATGCTCTGCATCTTCAACAGCCGCTCCACATCTGATACAAGAAGCCTTGGTAGCAAGGTGACTTTTCATTTTGAGTTAATTAATAAAAAGCAAACTTAAAAATGTTGTTTGTGTTTTAACCAGTAGCCATGCCCCCCTATAGTAACCAATAGTAAGGAGCTAAGATGCCAAGTCATCTATTTGACCAGTACATTTTATGTTTTAAATTTGGGTCCCTAAACTTTTTAACTTTTGTATTTTGTCCCCCAACTATTTATATATCTGAATTATTTTTGAAATTAAAAAAATTAAATTAAACCTAAAAGTTCCAGCCACAACTGTTCATCTCTGCGCCACATTCCTTTTCTCAAAATTTCCAGCCGCAACCTCCATCACCGCTGCCCACTCTTCCTCTTCCAACTTCATTTTTGAGCACATGCCTCCTTGATTTCCAAATTGCTGAAAAATAGGGTCTATGTAGAAATTATGTTTCTTTAAATATACATCACCAATAGATGTTGACACCTGCAACACCAAATGGTGCTCCTGATCATGATAGCATATTGCCTCGCAGTGAGGTATGGCCCGACATGGTGAACTACAATATATAATAGTATGAGTTTTTATGCAACAAATCCTATCTCCAGTTACGACTATTTTTATCATTTTGGTTTGACTAAGAGATCAATCATTCAATTTTCCAGAAGAAAAAAAACGAAAACTCTAATCAGGAGTAGCGCTCCTACGGTTGTAAGCGAGTGCCATTGGAACAACACCTCTCATTAGACCAGCCTGGCTAAGCATGACGGCACCGCGACAAAGCACGACGGCATGCCAGAGAAGAAGATGAACACGATATAGAAATATGAAACACCAAGCAGTTGAGGAAGAAAGTTTAGGTTAACAAATTTTCCCCAAACTTGAAATGTTTAATTAATTTTAATCAATTTGAAAACCAAAAAATATTTATTTTCTGAAAAAAAAACTGTTTTTTATTTAATGTAAAATTTACAATATAAATAGTTGTAGGACTAATTTAAAATTTTTATAAGTTAAAATGACATGACATAAACCTCCACTTGGCATTCACTTATTGGGTATGAGGCAAACAACATTATAACCCCCTCTCACCAACCAACATGTAAAAGTTTGCCTTAATAAAAAGTTGATACTGTTATAAAGCTTTTTTTTTGTTACAACTATTTTTTTTTTAACTCTTGTTACAACTATTGTTATAAAGTTGTTTGTGCATTTTTAATGCTTACATTGAAAAAAAAAATTAACGTATTTTTTATTTAGAAATTTCATATTTTTAATACTTGAAAAATATTAAACGTATTTAAACATTATATATAATAAGAACAATTTAGGAATTACATTATTTATTCACATTCCTAACAAAATGTATGTTTTAATTATTTTTAAAAATATAAAAAGGATTCCCGGGAATTGAATTTATTACCAAACACATTTTTTGAAGATTCCCAGTAATAACATTCCCATATTGCATTCCCATGGGAATGGAAGTTATTTCTCACTAACTTCTCTTTTTACTTCAAATTTTATATTTTTAAATATTTTAATTAAATGAATTTTAAAAACCTACATGGAAATTGAATTTATCAACCAAACACTTTTTTAAAAAATGCCTGAGAATACATTCTCATCATAATATTCCTGAGAATCCACACTTACCCGGGAATGATTTTTTATAACTTGTTGGGGCAGAGCCATCCAACTAAATTAGGCTCCATGAAACATGAAGTTAACCCAGTTTGAAGAATCATTGCGGTTTCTCCATTTGTTATGAGTCAAACTAGTACCAAAATTCATACATGTTATTTCATCAAGATGATAAATTACATCTCCATACGAATAAATAAATAATAATACTTATAAAATAGATGATTCATCGGTCTACTTTGTTCACTTTTACTTGGAGTTGTGACTTGTGATCTTTACTTATTGACCCTCCTTCAAGTCCAACTGGATTAACTTAGAATCAACTGTTGATTTTGAGATCCATACACACGGAGAGGGAGAGGGAGAGGGAGAGGGAGAGGGAGAGGGAGAGAGAGAGAGAGAGAGAGAGAGAGAGAGAGCAAAAACGAATCAACTGTTGAATGAAATCTGCTTGTTAGAACACTAAGTACAGATGTATTGAGTTTAGTTAATCTTTACCAGCATCCAGCACCCCTGGCATTCAAAAGATGTAGTATTGTGAATAAACTAAACGTTAAATTTATCTAATTCCCTACTTACCTATACAGAGAAGGGTACACCAAAAATTGGGAAATTTAAGGGGGCTTTAGTGGCGACTTAATGGGTTAGCAGTTCCTATAAGGCTATAACTTACTATACACAGTTTCAAGTACTAGGAATTTACACTAATTATGTACAGCAATATGCCCGGATGAACTTTAGTAATTTATCTCCAGACCTTGATGGCTCCATCTCTACCACTGGACAGTAAGAGTCTCTGGGTTAACTTAACAGAAGCCAAAGAAACAATAGAATCACGATGGCACCCGGCAGAATCAGTAGCAGCAGCAGCAAGGATTGCCTTCGCTGTCACCTTGGTTGTAAGAGGACGTCTTTTTGTCTCCTGTTTATGAAAGTAGAAGAAGGTTAAATCTATGCCTGCCGATATTCTGAACAATCTACTGAAACATAAATTACCTGTACAACTTGCACTCCAAAACTAGATTTTGTTTCGTAAAAATCATCACTTCCTACTCCTTTTATGTTTGGTCCACAAATGCAGTAACTTCTGTCAGGACTGGATCAAAAAAAAATATAGGCAATTTCAATTAGACCAGTTTTGCAGGAAAAACGAGTAAGCAAGATTGAAATTCATCACAAACCTGTAATGATCCCATCGACGTATCTTTAAATCAGTGCCCCCAGTCAATAAATCACCCCCTGGCAAGGGAAGTAAAGAACGGATACCAGGAAGACGAGGAGGAGGCTCATTTAACTCATCAACTCCATACTTGCGATTAACATTTCGTCTTGGATCAGATTGAGAAGTTGTCTTAGTTGAAGGTCTGGATAAGGCCCAAGGCAGATCAGACATTTCTGCATCACTGTCATAATTGGCCATCCTCAGTACCTGCAAGAAGATTTGTTAAATGAACAGAACAATAATCACAGTAATATCAGTATGAAATATCATGTGATTCCACGAAGTTATAACTTCTATGCAACCTGGATAGAGGTTCATGTCATAAACGTCATGGAACCAGCTCATATAATTTATAAAATATACAAAGCTCCTAGTACATAGTTGAAACAGAAATTAGTTGCACTGGGTTTTGTTGTAGCACATACTGCTTTGACTATCCATAAACAACTAAAACGGCCCCATACCTGGTGACAACTACCATTCTCTGCATTCCAAAGAGAAACTTCATTGGAGCCAGCAGCCACATAAACAAGGGGCCTAGCAGTTGAAGACAGAGAAGCATTCGGAGGAAGAAAGAGGCACATCTTTTCGATAGGGCAAGAGAGAGAACACTTCCAAGAGTTCACAGGTACAAGAAACCTCAGATCCCAAAGTGTAATGACACCCCTGGATGATCCTGATACAAACCAATTGCCACAAGGCCCTGATGCCAGAGAAGAAGCATAGCCCTCCTCAGGAGTAGCTTTCAGGGTCCAGGTATTGGAATTTGACCTAGTATCCCACAGATGAACACCACAGTTCTGGGTGCTATACATAACGGTATAATTATCCAGAGGGCAATTTGAAAGGCAGAGTATGGCACCTTCCTTAATATCCTTCTTTGTGATGTCAGCAATACCTGAATACTTCTCAACAACATTCCCTAGACCTCTAGAGATATGATCAACAGAAAACATATGAATAAATCCATCAGATGCTCCAACTATTACTTGTGCAGAACCTGGAAGCATTGCCGCACATAATGCACGGCTTCCCTCCAGGTGATAAGTTAGCTTTGACCTGAATGAAATGTCTTTTTCCAGTTTCCTGGAATCCCAAATCTTAACTGTAGAGTCATCAGATGCACTCACAAAGAAGCTTTGATCAGAAGAAATCGCTATGTCACTGACAGCTGAACGGTGCTCCTGGAGGTGTGCAACCAACACCCCACGTGGCCTCCAACCAGAATCGGGAATGGATGTCCGAGCAAAAGATGAAAATCCTGATAGATCAGTTTGGGCAGTAGCATCTTCTGGTGAAAGTGAAGTACCTTTACTATTAGAAGATGATCCTGCGTCTTGAAATGTGCTATTAACATAGGCTGGCTCATTTTCCCTGGAATCTGGTTCATGTACCACTCTGTGGAACTGTTTTGAACCATTGGTGATGCTGAAAGAACCTGAAAATAGCTTCGGAGCTGGAACTGAATTAGCCAAACTAAAGGACTTACTAAGTGGATTAACCCAAGGCATCGCAGATGAACTAACACCCAGAGAATTCATTTGTAGAGGAGAATCAGATGCTGCAGGAGGTATTCCCATTCCTCGTCTGTCTACACTGAAGGAGTACAAAGGTATGCCTTCTGATGGCTTTTCATATGTCAAACTGTTCACACCACTAAAAGTTGGTGACATAAACCCTGAAAACTGTAACTTTTCCAAGCCCTGGGAATCACGATGACCCACAATATTGCTATCACTATGCATAAAGGCCCCAATATCTCTCAATTTTGCCTCAGCTTTGTCACAATCAGTTAGGCCTGGCTCTTGAAAGGCAGTGCCAACAGCTTGTTGAACCCCAGGACCCTGTTGCTTGTCACTCCAGTTCTTTAACGAGTCCAACTCATCAATTCCTTTTTTCAGTAAATCCATTTCCCAAAGCTTAGATTGTGATGAACTATACCATATCTTCCTCTGTCTTTCTAACATGTCTGAACTCCTGGAATTCTCCAAGACTTCATAGAAAACCTGTCTTGAAACCCGAGGTTTTAAACATGACAAAAGAGCTTTCTCGGAAGCAAGAGACACAGGTTGTCTACGGAGGAAAGGCCGTATAACAGGAGCAAGAAAAACATAAGAATCTACTGCACCTAAGCTTTCACTGCTAGCAGCAATGAAAGAGACCACTGATCTTCGTACCCATTCACTAGGATAGCACAACAAAGGAAAGGCACGTTCTATCATTTGAAGCAATATCCTCTTCCGGAAGAACCCACTTTTGCATAGAATAGCCAAACATTCTAATGCTCTAACAATGACAGCTTCCGTCATGTCACTTAAAGCTTGCTCAATGTAAGGTAAAAGATATTCTTCAACACTTCTTTCACCCACAAAAAAGCAGACATAAACAATTTTTTCATAGAACACTGCCCTTAATTGCTCATCCCGATCATTTAAGAAAGCAGGAAGGATAGGTAAGAGAGAGTCATTACTCTGTCTCACACCAAAGAAGTAGCACAGTTTAGCAATGTCCTGAAGAAGTGCTCTCCTAATATTTGGTGTTTGCTTTGGACCCATGACAAGTTCTTGGACAACCTCTGCAATTGATTTCCTCAGCTGCAAAAGTTGGACATCACTATGTATCCTCTTCACTCTTCCAGAGGTCTGAGTAGATGATATCAATGGCTTCTGTGGTGAACTCAATTCATCAAGGACACCTGCCTCACTCAAGCTTATTGAGTGTATCAAGAATCCATAAGCAGTTAGTGCCAGCTTAGCTATATTGCTGGCATAGCATATCCTCACACTTTCCTCTGGATCATCAGGAAGCATAGAGAGCATAGGAAGAATGTACTCGGGAAATATCTTTGCATCACTGGGAGGAAAATCTCGCACTAAGGGCAGAATGTCACACAAAGTCTCCAAAGCAGCACAACGAACAATTGCTGCTGGATCAGAAATCATTGCAATCACATATGGGATAACACGCTGCAAACGATCTTCATCGTCAATATATAGGGCGGAAGCCTTCAACAAGAGTACAGCAGCCCTCCTCAGGTGAGGCAACTTGACATTGCGTATGCACGAGCAGAGCAAAGAAGTTATCAAAACCATGCCTTCGCATCTCATGCTATCCTTTAGTACTGGCAGAAAAGGCATTCCAAATGTATCTGATTGACTATCATACTCAGACATCAATGTATTTAAATCATTCATGGTAATACTTTTCAGAAAGGGATGATCATTTCCTCGAAATGCATTGGAGATAGTTTGAAGCAATTCACCAGGCGACTGCAAACTTTTTAGATTTTCAGGAAAGGTAGAATTGTGTGCATTTCCTGTTACATGTCTGGGACCAGATGGATACTTATTTATTTTAGCATCCCTCAGGAGGCTATTAATATCACCAAGAAGTTCATAATTGTCATGAACTAAGCCTTTGCCTATGTCCTCTCTTTTCATCAGTGAGTCCTTCATGAAACTTACACTTTCTTTAGCAAACATCTCTTCCAAAAGTTCCCCAGAAGTAACACCTGCATCATTAGATGAATGCGTGTTCATCATTTGTTTCAGTATCTCCTGGAAAGCACTCTGGCATAGCAAAACCTACATAAATTGTTCACACGGTATCAATACAAAATAAGTAAGTCAGAGAAAGCATCAAATGAGAGGGCGAACCTCGGAGCAATGGTAAGGTTGCTGCCATGTGACATGCAAAAATGCAAGGTAAGGCTGCATACATTAGACCCACAAAGTGGGTCCGGCCCCCTGGACCTTGTGCATAGAGGGAGCTTTTTAGAGAAAGCATAAAATAACTAATGACAAACATATTTCAGTAAAGCCATATACCCTCATATCAGAATGAAGAGGACTCCAGCAACGGTAAAAATCATGCAAAAATGGCGAAAAATAGGTTGGGAATACAACTGCAGCATATTCCTTTAAGTATCTTTCCGCAGAAAATCGAGACTCTGGTTCTAACTGAATCATGTGCTGAATCATCTTACGGATTCCAATATCTGGTATCTGCACCCATAGATAATAAAATATTTTAAATATTAAAGAATGAGTCATGAGCATAGTCAGAGGGGATCCCTACTGATGTGAGCACAGAAGGACTAGACAAGACAAACAAACACACACGTATAGATTACTTTTTCAAGATGTTGACTTGGATCATATTGCCCTCTGCGATAAGCAAGAAGTTGAGACAGTTCAAATAGTGGCTGCCCCTCAAGGAAAAGTTCAGCAATTACACACCTGAAGAAGTAAATGATGTTTGCACCTTAGAAAAGAAAGAGCACAAAGAATAACAAGAAAACAGTAATTAAAGATGCGAAATCACTACAAGACTGGATTAGTTACTGTTCAACAAAATAGATCTAGAGACTAGAGAGTTCAGGTCCAACATGAATGGATAAAATAAACTTATAGCGAACTAAAACATCACCATAATCACAACAGTATAATGCCTTGAATGTTATATTAATGCAATAACAAGTAGGCATAATTATTTTCTTCATTGTTAAGTCAGATAATTAAATTTCATTAGCATAAATGTTCTTATTGAAGCCTGAAATGTAGTTGGAAAACTAAAACATTTTCTGCAAGATCAAGATTTTTGCAGCAAGGAATGCTCACCCGACAGCAAATATATCCATTGATGGCTTTAAGGGGGCATCTTGTGCCACCTGCATCTCCCCTCCATGTTCATAAAATCTCTGACAGGAAAAGTGAAAACACATAAGTAGCTGTAGTGGTACAGTGGTACACTATAGATGCATTAATGCTTTCCCTCACTAATTGCATTTTTTCTACTCTCAACAAACAAACAAAAATAATGTACAGTAATTTTGCATATAGGAAAAATTTGTTGAATACAAAATAAAAATCTAGAAAGTGACCATCTAAACTAATGACAGATTTTTTGTTCACCTCAGTTCCAGTTCCAAAGAACAGGATCTGTGTTATTAATGAACCTGTGATAAACAAAGGTTTCATAACTAATAGAGTGTTAGTTTAATCAAGTCATCCAGGCTACTTGCTTAATTAGTTAATTCACAACATAATTATGCCTCCAAACAAAGGGTTATCTTTATGAATTCCACTAGCATCTTTATACTAAAATTTACATTAACTAAGAAAGGTAGAAGTGAAAATCCAGTATTATCATATGCAATAGATACACAAGACAACATGTAGGATCTATTTTGTAACTCGATAATAGCACAAAATTATCTTGGTTGAGACAAGAAAGAAATAAGATAAATAATAAAAATATATCAAACAGATAAAGGAAAAGGAACCAACCTCAGGCGCTAGATAACAGAGTCTTCTTCCCCCAGTGTCAAAGAAAAAAGAGAAATCAGATGGGTCATCATATGGAATGTAAGTGGGTTTGAAAGATGCAAAGTCGGCAAGGTAAAGCCAATTCGAGGATGTAATCAGTACATTCTCACACTTGATATCACCTAATAAAAAGAAAAATAACACAAAATAGTATCAACGCATTGCCAATCAGAAAACTTTTCTGCACTCCACTCCACACTCTCTTTTCTAGTTGTGTATATCTTAAAAGGCTTAGGTTTCAATCAGTACAAGACTTACCATGACACACTCCCTTCTCGTGGCACTGTTTCACAGCTAAAACCAACTGCACATCATCCACAAACCCACAGATAAAATTGTCAACAAAAATACAAAACCTTCATGCGCTAAAATTTTAGGGAAATCAACAGAGTGAACAAGACCTGAAAAGCCAACCATCTCTTCTCAACGAAACTAAGAAAAGGCCTAGTGCTTAATCGATCATGCAGATTATGAAAGAAATACTGTCTCAAAAGGTACGCTGCTTTATCCGTCTCTTGCCAAAACTGCATCATCACACCGCCACATTAGCAATCTAAACAAAACTAGATGTCAAAAAAAAAAAAGAGCACAATATCTAAATTCTTTCAGTAACTAAACAGAGCATCGAAATTCCCTCACAAACCATACAAAAGTTTCCATCTTTTTCTTTTCACACCTCAATTTTTACACCCACCTTACACTTGTATATATCTCTCCTCTTTTTCCCGTCCCATAATCAATTCTACTGGGTTAAAATCAATTCTAACCGGCAGTGTTGTTAATCGCGGATCGCGGAAATCCAAAAAATACGCTATTTCAAACCCTCATAGTGGAAAATATTGGCTAATAGCAGAATAACGGTGACCCCTCAGAGCGCTGCGCTATACGCCACTATAACCGCCATTTGACAACACTGCTAACCAGTTGAAATGATGTTTGGGTGTACCAGTTAAGCAGAAACAATTCTATAGCATCTATTTTACTTGCCACAACAAATAGTTCCTCCTTCTGCGTTAAACATCATCAATTCTGAGATTTCCCAACTGAATTTCATCACATTACCCTATAAAACCCACTTTCCTCATAAAGGTATCCAAACATAAATCACATCATTTTAACTCATGTTCACCACACACAAATTTTAGTAGAATCAATTCCACTAACACTAATCCAAACACACACTAAAAAAAACAATGTCATTCAACGAAACTGAGTGCTCATTCAGCAATGAACCTGAAAGGGCCAAACGTGAGGATGATCAATGGCGGTGAAAATCTCCTTGATCTGAGAGAGACGGCGCTCATGGTCAAAGAGATCAAGCGAATCGCCGCGCTTGAAATAAACCTTGACGAGGACCAAACCCTCGTCGTGCTTGCACTGAATCGACTTGAAGAAACGGCCGCGACCTAGAACCTCCTTCAGGACCAGATTGTACGTCGACGGCAGCTCGTGCAGGTAGTACTCCGACGCCGATACCTGCGTCGTGCGCGCGATTTTGTTCCCCATCGATCGATTCCGATCGATCAATTTCCAAAACTAACTACCTAACTAACTAACTTGCGATTCATGTTCACGTTTTTGGAACCTGGATTCGAAGAAAGGTTTGAATGAATTGGATGATGTATTGCGTGTGGTTCTGGTTCTTAGCTTTAGCTTTTGCAGTTTGTTCGTTTGACGTGTGTGTTGGAGTGACTGCAACCAACGATGTGTTTGTGTTTCAGGTTATAATAGAAGTGGAAACAAGGTAAAAAACTAAAAATTGAAAACAAGTAGATATAATGCAATCACTTACATATGATTTTTTGGAAACACTATTACTCATCTTTATCAAGAGATAAGTGATATTTTTTTGGGTTGATAGTTATTCAAATTTTCATAAAGAATTAAACATATTTTTTTATTTTAAAAAGACTTTATTGCACTTTTCGTCCTCCATTTATGTTCTTTGTGCGAAATTGGTCCCTAAAAAAACAAATGGTAAATGTGAAGACTTTGCTGCAGAAAACCCAAAGACTATACTGGGAAACCGGGATTTCATGTCCAATTCGCAAAGAAAACGAAGAGGGTCGAATTCAAAGTATAAGCCTCCTGCTCGTCGCCTCCTACCTTCCGTGGATTTCTAATTTGTTGAGAGGAGAACAATGAAGGTTGAGGGAGGTTGGTGTTGGTGGAAGAGGGTTTGAGGGTTTCGGTGATGGTGGTGTGTTGGGTGAGGGGAGGGGGGTAGTGATGGTGTTGGGTTAGTGGTGCTTGGTTTTTCTTTGAAGCATGAGTCGAAGATGAAGGTTGAGGAAAGAGCAGGAGGAAGAAGATGAATGTTGGGTTTAATTTTGTTGAGTTAATTAATATAATAAATTGAGTTAGTTCATGTTTATTGAGAGAAAATAAAATAAAAGAATTACATGTGATAGCAAGTAAAAATGTTGTTGCGTAGAGAAAGCAACTAAAATGGATAGAAGGTCTCACAAAAGTAAAATAAGCAACCGTGGAGCGAATTCTGATTGCATTGCTTAAATTCTATGTAACAATTTAAGTCCACCAAAATAGTGTTTAAAAAACACAACTAGCAACATTGCATTGGAGATTCTCTTAGTCAACTAGCTCATGGGAATTAATAATATTTTTTAATAGTCAATTGAAAAAATTAAACGTTAGTCAAATGGACCAGACGTGTCATTGTGCTGGATCAAAAATTAAATTTGAGGGATCAAGTTCGACCAGTTCAATAACAAGTTTAATGTTGAAAAAGTTGTGTAGAAGTTCAAACCAACCATTTATCACTCAACTCATTACCCAGCTATATTCTTCATGATGAGTGTTCCGTCATATCGGACAAACAAATGTTCTAAACGTTTTGAATAGTATAGCAATGAATTCAGTCCAAAAGAAAAATACACAATCTGCACAACATATAACAATCTAATAGTAACGTACTAACGTTGCTCAACTCCAAACGAAAATATTAACATGGATGTCCCAGACAAAAATGATAAATTTCAAGGGAACTGGTCAGTAAAATCACTATCAATGATACACTACTTTCCACTTTCCAGCTTTCACCACTAATACAATAAAGAAAATAAGGTAGAGATAATTTGCCAGAATAATGTAAATACTGGAAGTTCTCTACATTTGTGCACCAAGTGTTAAAAAAAATCCATTTGAATCACTTAAGATAGGTCATAACTTGTAAACAGGTTCAATTCCAAGTAGATAAAAGCACTGTCTCATCACAACTGCGGTAGCTTCACATAACAAAAGTCTACTGCTTTCTTCCGGCGACCCCACAACCTGCCAAGGGCAAGAAGTTGAATTAGATGGCTAAAATCTAAACATTAGTCTTTCCCCGCACCTTACAAGGAATATATATTATGTATTAAAAGTCCTAGAAATTTATTTGTATGGGTAAGTGAGACATTTTAACTGATAACGCAATAGCAATGAAATCACAACAATAACCATAATGATATATAGCACCCAAATTTAACATGTTCAAAACAAATATATCCGGCACCTTTATACACACCTCATCACCAGGAAACAATAGTAAGAACATAGAAACTAATACACAGCATAATTTTATCGCTTTAGTAGTATACCTGACAGTTAGAATAGAACTTTTTGGTGAAGATTTCAGACAAATTATACAGGTATTCACACAACACATTTGGTAGTAAATTGCAGCATGATTCCTCAAAAACCTGAAAAATAAAACAAAACACAGCTCACATATAAGCATGTAAATAATAACACAAAAAACACAAACGCAGCTGCTCTAGGCATGATACCACTATATAATGCAAGGGTACAAAGGAGAAGAAATATAGTATTCACATGTCGTACCTCCGGAAATTGGAGTAAATGAAGACCCAATGTACGCTCATCTTCATGATCCAACACAATTTTCTCACTCTGTCACAAGTTGATAGACAAGAGATAAAGAGTAGAAATATTGAAACAGTTGATATATAGCTGACTATATGCAGTAGAGTCATATCACAATTACAATAGATGAGAACTGAGCTGTTTCAGATAAAGTCAACCAAGTAAACCATAATAGAATATAAACCTTGAAATGACTCTTATACTTGTGCGTAAAAATAAGCATACAAGACCAAATTAAATCAAAGACTTTTTATAATACATAATGCACGAAGAAAAATAAACTTACTCTCTTTATTTCTTCAATGTCTTTACCAGCTTTCCTGATAATGGAACAGATCCTAGCATGTGCATATAGCAAATAAACAGCAGTATTCCCCTGATTCACAAAAAGTTTTAGGAAGGTGAGACATCTAACGTCAGATTGATTAGCTTTGCTGGGGATGAAGACAGTGTTGAACAATTTCTATTGTTTCATATACATATCATTGAAGCTATTCTGACAGCAATTTTTTATAGTAAGGAGCAAACAGTTATAGATGTAGACTTCTGAGACCAAGGGAGGGGGAGTGGGACAGGGCCTATAAAAAATGGTTACTACACCTACTAGCTTTTTTACTATAACTTGGCAACTAAAAATTGCAAACAGTGAATGCACCTTATCATTAAGCATCTGATCAAAGTTGAAAGTGTAATTCGTTAATCTGTTGATCTTCAAATCAGCGTATCTGCAAACACATCAAATCATGAAATGAGAAGCAACAAGACTGCAACTCTTTTAACAACTTATCTCAGGCATAAGCAAACAGTTCAAAATTTGTCAAGCCAAACCAAAACCATATATAGAACCAGAAGTTACTGAAGCCAATCCTTCTTACTGTGTAACATATATAAAAATTTAAAAACCTGGTTGAGTATTTAGCAGGAAAATACCAACAAAAGCCTTATCTCTCACTAAGTGAGGTCGGCTATATGGATCACACTAGGCCATTGGGCACTATCAAAAAGCATATCATGAGGAATATTATTGATAATAATTAATAAGATCATTTTTAACAATATCTTCCCAAGTTCTTTTTGCCTCCCACTACCCCTCTTCACATGACCAAATATGTTAGGGTTGAGCCTGGGACAAATGGGCCTGGATTGATTTTATCTATGTTAGTTTGTTTTAGACTTGTTTGGTTAAGTTTGCTTTTATTATTTGATTTGGGCCAGTGTTACTCACTTAGTAGGTTAGAATAGTTATAAATAGGAGTGTCTTCATTAGGTTAGAATTAAGTTTTGAAGTGATGGAGACTTTCCCTTGGAAGGGTTCCCACCCTTGGAAAGAATGTTCTTGTTTAATCCATTAGATTGTTTCTCATCTCTTCCCTCTTGTCTTCCACTTCTTACATCTTTTGTTGGGTTATAAAAATAACCTAACAAAATACCATGTTACCAGCCCTTCTCACTGGTGTCTCCAAAGATCTTCTTTGTACATGTCCATTCCACCTTAACTGATTTTCTGAAAGTTTCAGGAAAATGCCCAAAAAGTAAAAACCCGGTAAAACTCGTGTTCTTTTCTTATGATCGGATTCTTACTAATAATTGAAATTAGTATATAATTATATATTAACTAGATTCGGAATATTGAGTCAGAACATAGAGTACCCCATATACAACTTTAAAAATTGAGTAAATAAGTACATTAAACGATTCATCTCCACATCAACACACAAAAATTTGCCTCTGAAGAAGCTACAACATAGTATGGCTCAAAAGAATGTCACTCGTACTAAAAGGGGGGGAATATTTGAGATAAAGAAGCTTACTTAACAGCCCCATAACCAATTGCCTCCGATGTTTTCTCAATCTCCTCCTCAGTCCAATTCTTAGCAGTGTCTGAAAGAACATAGGATTGGGAGGTTTGCTGATTAGTGTACAAAATTAAAAAGGCAAACGCTTTAACAGATCTTACGCAGAAACTTAATTTCAAGGATACTTTAACGCAGACATGAAGAAGCAAATATAACAATAAGTAATTGGTACTTTACCTCGTTCAAGAAGGGCAACTCTACAGCGCCTTTTAGCTTCATCTAGCAAATCAACCAATCGAACAGTCTCACTGCTACGACTCCGAAATCGTTTTCCATCCTCCCCCATAACAAGACCGAAACCTATATGAATACATTTGGGAATTTCATTTTCATCCTTTGGAAGCCATCCTGCACGCCTGAAGGCCTGAAAGGAAAATTGAAGGGGAACTCAGACATTTATACTCATTGGAATATTAGCAGCAGCACTAACATTACATCATAATATTGAATTAGAAAAAAAATGATCTACTAGCAAAATCTAATAGGAAGGGTTCATCTCAACTGGGATATACCTTATAGAGCATATCAAAGTGTTGCCACTGCCCAACGTCCGTAACATATATATTCCACTCGAGTTTTTCAACATTCAGACGATACCTACAAGGTCAAAGTGGATCACATAACCAAAATAAATTATTTTCACAAGTTGACAGATCTCCTGTTCCATACTTATATAAAAATGCAGAAAAATTGAAATATGAATTCCAAATCCAAATTTTAAATGATGTCGAGTATATAGACAACAACAATTAAATCCTTTACCCACAACTTGGAGCCAGCTACATCAATTAAACACCACCACAATGTCCTATCGTAAACCATACCCAATGATAATGCTAGGAACAGGCAGTGAAGAAGAAAGAAACTGGGTTTATTGAAATTAAACTATGAATTTCCAACATACTCTCTCCCAATCGCAACAATGATAAAGAAGATGAAAATCCTCTCTAACTCCATAAATTTACAACATTAACATTTGCTCTCAAAATAACCAAGGAAGAGGTTGACATCAAGGGTACATGAGAACTGTACAAACACAAACAACTGGCAAAAATACATAGTTATGCACCAGGACCACACAATGTACTTAGTTTGAAGCAAAGATGTACCACCAATCCCAGAACTGATGGGTTGTGAGCCATTCTTCCTCTTTGATGCCCCACTATCCTCATTGAGTTGGACCTGGCCCAAAAGCCTAGGAAGTATTGTTTTGTGATCCAAATAATATTTGAACTTTACCCACTGTTCCTTTTCTGTCGTGGAACTGACTCCCTCAAACTACACTTAGAGGCTACCTACAGAAAAACCATTTTAAGGGCCATTTGTTTAAGCTATATATAAAGTGTTTTTTCAGGTGATGTAAAAAAGTGATTTACTTTTAGAGATTATACATAAAGCAGAAGTTATTTTCCGTTCAGTTACAATCACAAAAACACTTCTTATTTTTAAAGCAAGTTATAAGTTATAACTATCCAAAGTAGCTTCTCAGAAATCTGATTTTTTTATATTCTGATTTTTTCTAAAAGCTGAAACAATCGCACTAAAACTTTTCAAAATAGAAGTGCTTTTTTATTAAAAATGTTGTAAGAAATGAACTCTTGATCTAAATCCATGTTAATTGCTAAGCATATTCTTTCTTCTTCTTCTACCTCTTACTATTGGAATACTCTTCATCTAACCTACTCTCTTTATTACAGCTTCTATACGCCTCACAGTCGGATGTCTAACCCACCAAAAGGGTCATTCAACAATCTTTTTTCACAACAGGTGTTGCCTCAACTTTCAATGTAATACATTCATTGCTAATAATGCCTTGTTTATGAGCTCACTTACCCATCTTAACATTCTAAACAGGTAGAGTATACAACTACGAAGATAAAGAAATTTGACAATTGATAACAAAGTTTGATTACCCAAGTAAGCCAGCAACTCAAACGATTTTCAAATAAAAAGTACAAAAAACTAAAAGTATAAACTAACCAAAGTGATGCAAGATCAGTTGTAAAATAGTTGTAGCCCCCATCACTTTTCACAGCAATCAGTGGTATGTCTACACCCTCAACAAATATCACACGAGCACCATCACTATCTTCAATCAGTCCTAAATTCTCCAGTTTCTCCAAAGTTGGGGGGATATATGGATTAAAGAAGCTTTCTCCCTGTGACCAAATACATTGTCCATCAGTACACTACAAAAGTGTTGGTAATATAGATTTAAATAGAACATCTGTAATAATTGCAACATACATCCAATACAAACAATGAAATCATTACTACATTGTATGAGCATCATTACATCAATGATAGTCAGCACAAAAACAATGTTCTTTTTAAGCTGCGCCTGCAGTAATGATAACTTCCACTGCAATTTCTATATCCAGGAAATTAAGCATGTAGAGGAGCCGTGTATCATACAAAATTATTTTTAATATCAGTCTAATTGATCACATAGTGGGATAAGGCTTTTGCGGTTGTTGTTGTATTAGTCCAATTGAGGATATAACTTTAAGGGAAAATTTAACTATTGGTCATAAGTCATGACAAAACAAGAAATATAAAATACAAGATTTAGTGGATATGATATGGTAGATCTGGCCCCTTAAGTGAGAATCTAAGCCAAATCATGAATTGAATAAAAAGCAAAGTAACAGCCAAAATTGATCCATGGTCGCTACGGTGAATCAAGAGAAACAGCTAAGGAATTCCACCTGTGAGATGCAAAAGAATAGACATCATATTTGAATTGCATAGACATTGTAAAAGGAAACTAGAACCTACCATTGCCTCTAATCGAATTCCAAGGCGTTGATAGACCTTATCAAATTCAGCCTTACTAATATCACAAATTTTTTCCCATGCCTTGCGATACTTGGGTTCTCCGCTCTGAAATCAAAATTAATATATACATAACAAGAAAGTAAAAAAAAGACATGTAAAAACGAACCCCAAAGAACTCACAAAAAGGGTGGGGGACCATAAGGTAGAAATTTACCTGGAGCTTGACCACTGACTGATGTGCTGTTTTCTTAAATTCAGGATCACTATCAAACTTCACCTTTGAGGCCTTGTAGAATGTCTGGAAATGCAACAACTCCAATTAATTCCACAAACACTGAAAATAATTTACTTATCCAGCGAAACACAAATGCTTCTTCATCAAAGATATGCGGGACAAAAACCATAATGGAAAACTAAATGTCAATGAAAACATTATCACTCAAGACCTACAAACATTACTATTTTATGGATTATGTTTTATACAAAACTGAAAATGAACAATATTTTATAATCAGCCATCAATTTATCCTGAATTCACATCTCAAACCCCATCTCCTTTAAGAAAAAGTTAGAATAGACGGATGAATTATGAAACTGATAAAAAATTATTCATAAACAAAGTACAAAACAGCTATTAGCAGAAGCAATACGTGCAAAGAAAATCAATAGCCGATCTTTTTAAGGCTGTTTGTCTAGTAAAAATAGCAGTGCATGTTATCTAATTAGATTTTCACAGCATTTTTAACAAATTAATTTCTACATGTTTTGGAAAGCAAAGTTTTTTGTTAAACAACATACGAATAAGCGCCTAGTAACTAATATAAAACGAATTCATTTTCACATATTTTTTCACCTGAAGATCTCCAATAGCTGCTTCACTAACGTCTTCCGGGTTGGGATATTTCTCAAAGAGATAAGCAATCAACATCCCAAACTGCAAAATACAAAAACAAAAATACATATCTATTGAATCATATGGTACCAAAAACAAAATGAGAACATTCCTGAATCCTACTAGAATGTTTTATCAATTATCATTCAAACAACTATGCCATGAGTGCATGTCTAAAAAATAATGGGTCTTGCAAACTTGGTGACAAGTTGAAATAGTTCAATATGTAAACTATTTTCCTAAATTCAGTTGCTTGAAGTTACACCACAAAAAAAGAATACAGAGAACACACCATTGAATTAGGAGGAATGAAATTCATGTTCTGCATTTTGAAAACAGTTACGAAGCAACTTCCATCAGCCATTGGTTCCCAAACACAATTAGTTGTCAACCCAGAAAGTAATTTTAATGAACATGAAATAAGCTTGTCAAGTTAAATGATTGTTGCAAACAGATTACGCAGAGTGTCATTAGCTAAATGGAGAAACCTAGCTTTGACAGTGTATATAGCAATGATCTAGTCACGAGAAATAGCATAAAACGTATAACCTCAGCTTAAACATGCACTATATTCTAACCCATGGCACAAAAATAGAAGAATTGTGGATATTAAATCTACCTGAGTTCCCCAGTCACCGAGATGATTTCGGCGGATAAGAGATTCTGCCCGACAAAACTCAAGCATACGAGCTAATGTGTCCCCAATAATGGTTGATCTCAGGTGACCAACATGCATTTCTTTAGCTATATTAGGTGAGGAAAAGTCAACCATAACTCTCTTCACGGGAAGTCGAGGTGCCCAGGAATCAATACCATCAGTAAGCATCTTCTGTAAGGTCTGTAGAAGGAATTTTTCTTTTAAGTGTTAACAGAGGTCTTGAATAAGCTCAATTATCCACACACACAAAAAAGTAAAAATCATAACTTCCTTGCAAACCACACACCCTTCCAATCAATGAACACAGCGAATTAGACACCCCCTAAAAGGGGTCTCACAAAAAGTAGGTCATACTATTTCCAATTTAAGACAGAAACTGCAATCACCTCTCCTATCCACTTCTTTGATAAGACAACATTCACAAAACCAGGACCAGCAACAGAGCACGATTCCACCATTTCAGATGGCGGGAGATTCTTCATGAGGGCCTACAACAACAAAAACACACCGATAACCATTTGACAACAACAAATCAAAACGCAATTTCATAATCAGTAAATAGTAAAATGGTAAAAAGGACTTTAACTATACCTGTCCAATTGACTGGGGATTCTTGAATTCTGTCTGCTTTCCTTTAACCTTAGCCCACAGACCCATTGCATTATTACTGCACAGCGAAAAAGTGTTTCGTGAGCTTTAAGAAGTCCCAAGATCACTAGTTAACAAAAAAATCATCCCGACTAAAGCGCTAAATTCATTCAATGAACTGACCATTGGTAATCAGCAAATTTCTT
The DNA here is from genome assembly GCF_012489685.1 of Lotus japonicus. NCBI lineage: Eukaryota > Viridiplantae > Streptophyta > Magnoliopsida > Fabales > Fabaceae > Lotus > Lotus japonicus. Next base: position 68,352,129 of record NC_080042.1, read on the forward strand.
CACACCAGATTTCGCAACGCAAGCATCAACCAAAGGCACAATATCTGCCTCATCAGGCACAGTTGCTTTCAGAGAAGCCTCAAACAGCTTCGCCAACTGCCTTTTGACACTCGCCGGATTGATTATTTCCTATATCCAAATACAAAAGCTAGCATCACATCACAATCTTATTACTAAAATAGAGCTAAGAACATCAACATGCAAAACAACAACAACAATCCAAAATCGCAGGAAATGAAAACGCATAAACTGAAAAACTAATCAGTTAATTTGAAAGTGGGAAACTCGATGAACTTACAATATACATGGTTGAAAAACTCCGAGAAGCTGCAACGTTCGCTGAATCTGTTTACAGAAGAACAATGTTGAAATGGAAATTGTGTTAGCAACGTTGAAGGATGGAGGAGAAGAGAAATGGAAGAAGAGAGGGAGAGGAGGTAACCAGAGAGTGTGAGACGGCGATAACGGCTGACAAGTGTGATTTAAGAACCCAAACCCTAACCAGGCTCAGGTGGTGTCTTTTCATGTGTTGGCAGTTTTTTATTTTTTATTTTTGAGTAAGTTCTTAATATTTTTTTAGTAGATTACGAAAATAACAAATTGGAAGAAAACAGAGAGAGAGAAAGACTATCCTCACCTAACTCCCTCAATTGAGCAACCTTAGGTGGAGGGGAATCCCAAGTGGTCAAGCTCAATTTCTCTTTCAAACCAAATTTAGCTAAGAGATCTGCGATCATGTTATTCTCTCTCAACACATGTTGAAAAACCACCTCTCAATCTTCCAAATTGAGTTTATTTTTTTATTTTTACAAATTACGCTCAAGCAAAAGAAGAAGCGCTAATCAGGAGTAGTAAGAAGACTAGTAGGAGTAATTCCTGAGTTGTCCTGTGGCAATAAACTTATGACAATCCCCAAACGGAGATGAAAATTAATGCAAGCCGAAAGAAAAACGTGTAGCCACACGAGCTAAATAATTTGCGAGCGAAATTGCCTCACGGTGCACTTGTTGAAAACACATTGACCCATGAAACTCCTACACAAACTGATGCGAGTCGTCAAGGGGGCAGTGAGAAAATGAATTACCTCCATGGAATCACTCTCAATAGCCACTTTAGGTGTCTTAAGACTTATGATCACCACCACAACATTAAGGATAACATACAACTCAACTAAAAAATGCTTGCAGAAGTGAAAGAGTCCATATTCCTACAAAACCCATAAACCCATTAGCCAAAAGACTCTTGAAGAACTATGTCGCAACAGGCTTGAAGGGACCCTCATTGTCATTAACCTTCTCCAACAGCCTCCACACCACTCCTCACGCCCCTTATCTAGTCGAATTAAACGTTGCTATCTGCTTCCCACAAAAGCTAGTGTGCGGTACGTCACCGATCACCTACTTCTCCATCCCCAAGGAGCGAACGAAACCCCACAATCTAGGAATATCATGTTGCACGTTATTGAAAACGAAGTCATTTTGGATTCTCCAAATTGCTCAAAGAGTTATAGAAAATAACTATATATATATATATATATATATATATATATATATATTGCTAACAAATTATGAGAAAATGATACATAAGGTTGTGTATGACTAGCAAAATACATGAATGCTCTAATGATACTAAAAAGGTACTTCAAGACTAAGTAATTCGTCATCATCTTCTCGAGGTCTAAAATGATCATTAGTTACATTCAATGATCTTACAATTATTGGAGTACCAATGGATGTGATTTGTCCATGCAAAATTTTTATAGTGTTGTAAATATGCCAAAAGTTTTAAAACTGTTTTTATTTTTATTTTTATCACGGTTACTATACTATCTTAAATATCATTCAATTTTTTTTTTAAAGAAAGTTCTTGCCATGAAATTAAACTGGGGGCATAGAAGTCAAAATGTCTGCGGTTACAAAAACATCAACCTCAGGAGGAACCTCCTCTATCCACACACAACCCGCGTAGGTAGAGGCATTCCTAGCTAAATAGTCAGCAACACAATTGCCAGGACGGCGAACAAAAACAACAAAAACAAAATCCAAAGAACAACAATACTGAAAACAATCACCAAGAATAGTAGCTAAATAATTCCTCCCATCAAGAGGTTTTTTCTAAAGCTGGAAGAGTTTCAGACAATCTGTTTCGAAACACACCCGTCTGAAGCCAGGATCTATAGCCAAACCAAATCATTCAAACTTTTTAAAACTTTAAAAACATTGAAGTTTATACTATAAACATATTGTGAATTAAATAAAGGGAGTCGTTTTTTCCCAGAAGTTATATCTCTATTCATTTTAGTCGTTGGTTTTGAACCCTTATTTAATGCACTTTTATTTATTTATATGTATAAACAGAAGAAGGAGCTCGAGAAAAGTGAGGAACTAGACCACATTCATGTATATATACCAGTATTTTTGTCCCAAAATGATAGTTCAAGTGGTCAAAGTTAGGGGACATACGAGTTTAAGGATCAAACACTAAATGGTGCAATTTATCTTTTTGATGTTAAGAAAGTATACAAATTAAAATATTTCCATTCACACTTGTCGATGTCTCTCATTTTTTTTTTGTCCTTTGGCTACCGGTCTACGCATGGGAAAGGAGCCCACGTGACTAATCTGGCTTGAGATACGGTAGTGATGTCCCTGACCACAAATGTATTATATTTCACACTTAGAGGGGATCGAACTTGGGCCAGAAGCCTAGGCGAAATCCTTCAAGGAAATGCACATTCACCACTTGTGTCATCCCTTGTGGTTTCTCATAAATTTATTGAATAGTGAAAATATACTTTTTAGCCATAATATAATATTTTTATTTGATTTAATAAAAAGATATACTGTAATTTCCACTCTTCCTAAAAAATGTTTAACATGACTTTTCATACTCCAATTTAACCGGGGAAGAAAGACAAGCACCTCAAGAAAAAGTCACGATGACACATTATTCTTCAAGTCTTGAAATTTTTTCATCAAGCTCAACTTGAATCTCTCAATATCTGCATCCTCGAGTGATTTTGGTGCATACTTTGCTAATTGAAACAACCCCAACACGATGTAAGGATGCGGCGGAGGTGAGAGTGCAACAAGAGGATTTAACATTTCATTCGATATTCGGTCATCTTTAACCATGCTTAAAACATTAGGTTTTGGATTGAAATATTTGGACAACCCCAGTGACTAGGTTAGAAATGGGTCATGTAAATTGTAAACCCTAGACGTCATTCCTCATTATTTCAAATATTTTTTTTAATCTAGACAAATTTTTTCCAAGGACCAATTTAGATGTGAACCAATATTACAAGGACATAAAAGAAAAGAATACCTTATTAATGTGTTGGGGGTGGCCGGATAGTGTGCGTGGCGAGAATGGACGTGCCAAGACTCTGGAACCTGACTTCGCGCCCACTGAAGCTCTTCTTACATTCCCACTCCTCTTCCATATCCTCTACCGCATTTCGTCGAACACCTCGCAGGCGCGTTCTCCGCTCATCCTCTTCTTCAACCGCCACCACCGCCTCATCCCCCGGTCAAAACCGGCGGAGCTCTGCGTCGTCCTCGACGACTTCAACTTCCGATAGAGAGGCCATTCGAGCCATTCGCTTGAAGAAGGTACTTCACTTGCTTCGCTTAGGCTTCGCATTGCGAATGTGCTGTTAAATGTTTGATTCACGTTGTGGTCTTTCTGTTTCCTATTGTTGTCATTTGCGTGTGGTGAGGATGGATTTAAGCTGAATTGAAGTTGAGGTTTGAATTTGACACTTCCAAATTGTGAGATTATATAAGTTAAACTTCAATATAGGGTTGCCTTTAGTTAATTTGGCTAGTAAAGATAAAAAAGATTGGCAATTTGATTTTGGGAGAAATTAGAATTGTATGCTTATCTTCTTCTTTTATTCACAATTTTATGTAGCATTTTTTGTTCTAAGGAAGTGGTGGAATATTGAGTGTGAAGTTATGTGTTGCGAAGTAACGTTGCTTGGGACTAGATTAGATGCCCTTTTATTCAATTATGGATAGTTTGAACTATATGATTGACTTTGGTTAATTGCTTGTCTGAGGGCTGATAAACTAATGGACTATGGTATTGGTTTTGAGGTTGCCTTCCACTTGAAGTAAGGCTTATTATTTTTATTGACCCTTCTTTGAGTTTGTTTTGTAGGTTGAAGAACTGAGAAGCAAGGGGCTCAATCCATATGCTTATGGATGGGACAAGACTCACAGTGCTGATCAGCTGCAAGATATATATAAAGATTTAGGAAATGGTGAGGAAGCAAACAGTGAGAATGATCACGTATCTGTTGCGGGAAGAATTGTTGCAAGGAGGGCGTTTGGAAAGCTTGCCTTTTTGACGATAAGAGATGATTCAGGGACAATCCAGGTTTTACTCATCCTTTATTGCCTTTTGTACATTTACTATAACTTTGAACTAAGGTATGCCAGACTTTCGATAAATATATAGTTATATACTGTGTTCTCTTTATTCTCTTATTCCAAAATCTTAATTGTTAGTTGCATTTTTTGTACATTTATTCATTGATAAGGAAGGAGTTTTCTTCTTTGTTTAAAGTGAATGTTACGGAGAGATGCTAACTGAAGTTGTTAGTCTCTGATTTCAGCTTTATTGTGATAAGAAGAGACTCATAGATGATCAGTTTGAGCAATTGAAGGCGCATGTTGATATTGGTGATATACTGGGTGCAAAAGGAACAATAAAACGCACAGAAAAAGGTATTATAGGATAGGCATTTTAAATGCATTTTCTATTTCATTTTCTTTATGCAAGAAGTAGTTTATTTTTTAATTTTTTAATTTTTTTTTATTATTCTGTATCTTCAGCTCAAAAGTTATAGTTTATCCCAGTTTTCCATCTGTTTTGTTTGTTACCTCAATGTGATAAAAGGAATGAGAGTTTGAAGGGAAGATTGGCAGGAGCTAAAAGAGTTAGAGCAGTCTCAACTATATATCTATGTTTCCTCTCAACAGCGCCATTTTGATAATCAGGACGGGGGCACGTGTAAGATACCAATTTTGGAAAGACATTCAGACATGTGATGAAACTGCCCTCCCCAATACAATGCATGATCATCTACCTAGTACCTATACATAGAATGTCAGAAGCTTTAGCTGGAAGTATACTAGAAAACTAATCACTAACTAACTTCAGTCTGTTATGATCATAACAAACTAACAACACACTAACCAACTACTGGCGATATAGTTATTAATAGATGCAAAGTAAGCTAGCAAACTGCAAGAATCATGAACTTTTATTTACATAAGCTTTTAGGAGAGTTGTTCCTTGACATAATTAATTTATTTCTATTCGTGTCACTGGTAAATGAACTCAAAACAATAATATAAATATAGAATGTAGAAAGATAGTGTGTCAGTTATTATGTAAGTATTTCTATAATTATTGAGTGAAATTATAAGGCGTTTGACATTTTTCTGAAGTTTGCAACTCTGAACCACTAGTTTGTAAGTTATATTGATCATAGAACCATCCATTTGGAAATCACATATTCATTCAGATGTTGAGTAGAAATTTCTGAAATATGACCTAAGGTCATGACATTGTCTTTGCATATTACAATCCTAAGTTAATTATGTTATTCTGTATGTATTGATTAAGAGAAAAATACTTCACTTTTAACAGAAAAAAGAAACTAACGGAGGAGTTTAAGATATTCTTTTGAGCTGCTAATTTATTTGTTTCCCTGCACGGTTTCCTTCTTTCCGGCTCTAGTGTCTTCTCTGAAGTAGGAGTTGATTGTTGATCATTCAAAAATATCCTGTTCTCAGTGAATGTGGTTTTGTATCTTACTTTTTTTTTTTCATTTTCTTTAAGATATTTGTTTTCCTTTCCCTTTTTTTATTGTTGTAAAAATTTAGAATTGCAAAAAGAGGTGGATAGTCTTTTGAAATGTCCTCTTATTATCGCTTACTCCTTCATGTTTTTTCCTGTCTTACTTCAGGAGAACTTTCTGTGTCTGTGCTATCTTTTGCAATCCTTACGAAATCTCTGCTTCCACTGCCTGACAAATATCATGGTTTAACTGATACAGACATACGTTATCGTCAGAGGTAAGCTCATACTTTAATATTTTGTGTTTGTTTCTATTTTATATGTTGTACATATATTTATCAATCTGACAATCTCTGATAGTGGCACGTAGTGGCCACCCCCAAACTGCTATAGCGTGATAGCAATACCGGGATGACTGCGATATTGAAAATTTCTATATGTATTTAGTAATTTATATATTATATATATAATTGTTCAGAAGTAAAATATTTCTTAAAATTAGAGTCATTCATAATTAACAATCAAAATGTCATGGTGTTAGACTGGTACAGAAAACAGGGAAAGAATAGTGATTTTATTCAGACAATATGGAGTAGATCTCCCTATTCTGATGTAGAACAAGAAGATGCTACCCAGTTACCATAAAGAACACTTCAAGAGGTTCTCTATCTCTCCTAACTCCTCAATTCTAACAGAATAACTGCCTACCTTCTATGTAACTCCTATTCTCTCTTATACTAACTACTAAATGCCACTTGGCAGGTTGGGTCTGTTACACGGGCTGTTCCAGCTACTCTTGGCCCATTCCCCTTAATTCTCCTAATATACTCATTTAATTACAGGCCTACTAACACATGGGTTTTAAGCTAAAATGCATAGGTTCATGGTAGCAAAAGTGAGGATATAAATAAGTTTAAGACTTAAAATAATGGCAGAACAGTTTAAGAGAAAAAAAAGATAGAAAAATATAAGGATGAAGAAGAGACGTTGCGACCTAAAACTTGTAAAACAGTTGAGAACTTGAGATAACAAAAAACAGCAAATAAAGACAAAAAGATGAAAAACAGAGACCTAGACATGAAGAACTGAGCATGTGACTGTTAGAAAGAGGAACTAAGAGCATTAATCCAAAATCAAATTTTACACCACTGATCCAAACACGCACTAAGAACAAGAGAATAGTGGGTGAAGAACAAAGAGCCTGGCCGAAAAAAGGGCCTGACAGAAGCTAACAAGGGGTCGCAAGATAACCATGGTTTTCTTCCAACATTTTCAATTTGAGACTATGAGTGAGTCTGTGAGTGGATGTGATCATGTGAGACTGTGCGTGTCAAAGATTTTTCAGACTTTTGACCCCTTCTTGAGAAAGGTGTTCATCATATTGGATTGATCCAATGAACCAAACCATAATTGGTTTACTTTACTTTGAATCCGAACCTAACCTATTATAATCGGTTAGGTTCTCAAATTATCTTTTTTTAAACCAAACCAACCCAATCACCCGATGATTTTTTCATATTTAAATATATTATATTTATTCTTTTTAAACTTTAGTATTTATATCTCTTCTATTTTTAAATTTCTTTCAAATCATTTTGACTTCGTCATTTAGGTTATCAAATGTCTTTCAATACATTTACTATCCAATTTATCATATTTAAGATTGAAATACTAATGAGTTAGGCAAAGTTATAATTTAAAAAACTAACATTAAGACTTAAGAGTAATATCAATATTTGGAATTGATTTGACTATTCTATAAACTGATTAAAGAAAAAAGATTTTTTTTACTCGTAGAAACATAAAATTCAAAATTTATACATAGAAGATGACAATATAAAATATTTGGAGTTGAGTTGACTGTTGTATAAAATCATTGAAGAACAACTTTTTATTTTATTTGTAGAAACATAAAATTCAATTTTTTTTTACAAAATGACAATATTCGGATGAAAAGATAATTATTTATTTTTGAATCCCAACTTGATGACCCGAACCTAACCAACTCAATTTTAATCGGATCGGTTTGGACTGGGTTTGTTGAAAATATTTAAAAGAACCAAACAAAACCAATTAATTCAGATTCTATTTTCCCACAAACCTAAGCCAAACCAATCCTTGAACACCCCTACTTCTTCACTCTAAAATTTGGGGTTTTCAGGTCCTATCTTCAATTGTGGCACAATAGTGTGCGAAAAACCTCGACTTTCGCCGTCATAGAGTCTGCGGCTTTCGCTGTCATAGAGGCCGCTACTGCCACGACAGGGAACTGTGACGCACTGACCCTGTAGTGGCACATGGGAGCGATGCGATAGCGCCACTATCAACGCGATTGATAACCTAGGTTGTAATGACTTACAATGCTTCTATACTAGGGAATTTTATTTTTTAGCTCTTTCTTTCTAGTTTATCATAAATAATTTCATCTGTTCAATTTTTCTAACGGCTTTTATTATATTCGTTTCATATTTATGAAGGCATAACTTATTTGTTATTCTTTTTATTGTGCTTCTATTTCTTATTACTTCTTATTCCACGTCATCTCTAGCTGTCCCTTGCACTCCTGGCTGAAAATTGGCTAGCCTTTGTTTTCAAATGTTTCTTCATGTTTGTTGTGGACATGTGGTTAGGTATGTAGATATGATTGCAAATCCAGAGGTAGCAGATGTATTCCGTAAAAGAGCAAAGGTGGCTCATCCTCTGAACTTTATTTTCTTCAAATAAATGATGGTCAATTGTTTAAGTTTTATTATCGAACATATAACAAGTAGATTCAGATCAGAAAGTTCACTTCAAAAAATGCTTCTCCATTTATCTGGTGCCTGAGCAAATAGCTCCTATCTGTGTTAAATTTCTAATCAATTCCATTTAAATAGGTTGTATCAGTGATCCGGAGGACAATGGATTCTTTAGGTTTTGTTGAAGTAGAAACTCCAGTTTTGCAGGTTTGTTGATTTTCTGCTTGAATATGGCACCTTCTCAATTTATGTGGACTCTGCTAGTTGTTTCATTGTTATATGTTATTTCTTGTTTAAAGTTTACAAAGAGCATCCAATCTTCATAAACAGTTATATAATATTCTAACAGGTCATCTTGATAGGTATCATATACTTGTTTGATTATTCTCATATAGGCATATGTATACATTGCATATAAGATGTCAATAAAATGGCGCATTGCACTTGTCAGTCTTAAACTGTTGATGATGTCATTGCTAGATGTGATTTTCACACAGCTAACTATTTGGTTATAAGCACAACCTGATTCATCTCCTCTTTTTCCCTTCCCTCGAGTTTTACTTAATTCGTTGTCATTCTCAATTCCATTCTAAACCTTTGATTATAACTATAATGATGTTACCGCTAATTATTTACCTAATAATGATTCATTTTAAAATATTATTTTACCACCTTGTTCGTTAGATTTATGTCGTCCACTCCATCTAGTGGGAAAAGGCTATCGTTGTTATTGTGTATAAATTATACCCTTATACTCCTTTAGCTTGGTTCTCTGTAGCACCTAATAACTGATATGTAATTACGATATTAAATGACATCCTTGTCATTTTATTAATATGATATATAATGTGTCTGGCCATTTGTATGTGGATAGTTTTATCTGATTAATTTTATTGACTAGGGAGCTGCTGGGGGAGCAGAAGCCAGACCATTTATTACATACCACAATTCTCTTGGAAGGGACTTATATCTGAGAATTGCAACTGAATTGCATCTAAAGAGAATGCTGGTGAGATTTGAAATATTTTTCATTTGTAAAGTCGTCATTGTTTGGGTGACATACTGACATTCAAAGTTCAAACTCTTATCAAAGCATTCTATTTTATCTTTCAATAGAAGGTAGTATTCAGGAATTATCCTCTTAAAATTCATATAGATTTTAGAAAGGATGTATTGCTGTGTTTAACGAAAACAAAGATATGTTTGATATTCGCCCTGAATGTACTGCAAACGAATAAGATTGCGAGTCAATATCTTGTTTCATGTATGAAGGAGAATTTAATTTATTTTAGCGGCTAACCTTTTGAAAACCTTTGTCTTTTGGCATAGAGCAGGCTTCCTAAAGCTGTAAATATGAAATTTGATTGATAGGCAAAGATGTCATTGATTTAATCAAGCTGTTAACCATTTTAATGTTTTCCTTTATGGCAGGTGGGTGGATTTGAAAAAGTATATGAAATTGGTCGAATATTTAGAAATGAAGGAATTTCAACTCGCCATAATCCTGAATTCACAACTATAGAGGTAAATTAAAGTTCACACTTAGGAGGTGAACATTTTAAGCTTCCATTATTTTTAATTGGATATTATTATTTTGGATAACCTGCTATGTTACCAATCTTGACATAGCAGTCCCAAGATCAAATAAAAGAAAAGGATTGCATTAGGGAATCGACAACCAACATAGGTTAATGTGGATCATTAATTGTTCTTTCGAATGTTCCCAAAGAATCAATCTTAAGTTAGTTTTAGTACTTTTTATGGGCATATCTAGTTTCCCCTAGTCTTATCACAGCTTAAGCTTAGAAGCAACTGTTTTTGACAATGATTACATGATATTTTAATTTAAATTATTGTGTAGTTAATACTTCTTGTTTGAATTACACTCTAAAATGTCTTGATATTAGTTCATCTTTAGATGTATGAAGCATACTCGGACTACCAAAGCATGATGAATATGGCAGAGGAGATTGTCGCTCAATGTGCTCTTGCAGTTCATGGGAAGCTTACCATTGATTATCAGGTAGAATTATTTTTACTAAACAAAGCTTAGAATTGTATTGGTCAAAGATATCAGAAGGGATGCCTGAGGCACTAAGATTAGGAACTAGAAGGGGTCAGTGTCTCTTGCTAGTTGAGATGCTGCCCTTCAATGAGGCAAACACTTATGGAATGGAATGAACAAAATAAAACGTGTGACTCGATTATTTGATTTTTTAAGGAGTTTAATGAGGAAGGGTCATGCCATTTACTCCTTGAACCTCACCCCCCAAAAAGGGAAGGGCATACATTTCGGACTGGGCTTTGAGTTGTAATGGAGGTCTTATAAGTTCCTCCATATTCTAATTATAATAGTTTATATCTGCCATATAAACATTAACATCTCTAGCATGTAAATACTGACGGAACTGTCAAGCACTTAAGCGCCCATGTATCTCGAGCAATTTGAGGAAGTCCATGTGCGTAATCATGGCCAGAATGGAAGCGTATTTACACTCAAGACTATTTTCCACTTCCAAGCTCATCTTCCATGATATCTTTAAGAATCCTGCCACGAGATCACTTGGTAGAACCCAACCAAGAACTGATATGATTTCAATGATGAAAACCCTAATTCCCAACTGGGAATCAGAGCAAGATACAAGAGAGAGATACCAAACACTCTCAATCTTTCTTAGGGCACCAACTCTTCATTTAAAGGAGCTTCAGTCCATGCCAAAACATGGCAAGAAAGACTAACTTATGATGAATTTAGTGAACCTCAACATGGTCCTTTGTGTTAAAATTTTCTTTAATCACTCCTGATTGTATTATTTTCACTTTATATCAGATGAAATTATTAATGTTCTTCTTCTTGCTTTCACTCTGTTCTTTGCAATTGTGTTGGTTTTTGTGATGGCATTCTTTTGAAAATTCTTTATCACAATTTTTTTCAAGTCGGTGTAATGATTCCACGCAGGGAGTCGAGATATGTCTGGAAAGGCCCTGGAGGCGGGAGACGATGCACAACCTTGTTAAAGAAATAGCAGGGGTCGATTTCAATGAATTGGGAAATGATCTCAAGGTTGCAAAGCAAGTTACTCTGGATACCCTTCAAAAGAATCTTGATAACAAGGATAAAGCTTCCATTGAAGCATGCAAATCTGTCGGTCACCTCCTAAACGAGGTTGATTGGCTCCACCTTTTCTCTTCTACTCTCATATGTGCATCATTTTTTTCATTTATTTTATTTGATAAATTTGGTTATTTTTCCAATTAATCAAACTTATTCTGTCGTGGTGGTGATTTATATTGTCAATTTGAGTTGCAAAAGTAACCGATTTTTTTTTTTGTTTATTAGGTTTTTGAGATCTTTGTAGAACCAAAGCTCATCCAACCTACATTTGTTTTAGACTATCCAATTGAGATATCTCCACTGGCTAAACCACACCGAAGGTAGAACCATCTTTTAAAATACTGAATAATGTTAATTATGTTATCTGCTGTTATTAATTGCATTTTGACCCAAAGTACTAAAAAAATCTGTTAGTACGAGTTGAGATCCAAAAAAGTTAAAACATTCTTTACAATTTTCTAACACTTAAATCTTTGCTGTTATCAATTGGCTTTGCTTTCATTACAGCTGTCAAATTATCCAATTCATTCCGGCCATTATTCCTGAATAATCATCATCATTATTCATTACTTTTGTGATGTCATTATGATTTAGATTTAGTGACTGAAATGCCTGCTCTTGACCCAATCCCTTGTTCCCTCATCATGTTGGCATGAGTTCTGCAAAGGTTATGATATGTGAAAGAAGAACTCGAAATGAGCTTCTTGGCTTGTGTTTTTAAGATTTATATTGATGTCCAAGAGTGAAATGCTTGTATTTTCCTTTCTTCCCGTAGCTAATATTTACAAAAGATTTGTTGATATTCATGTTTAACTATACACTTTCTGGCATAGTGATAAAATTTATTGTAAAAATACATCAGAAGCAAACTCAATAATAAAGTCTGACACTCATTTCATGTTTCTAGCTATTATCATTCTATCTTATACTTGATCCCCCATTAGGTCCACAGGTTTGACTGAGAGATTTGAACTTTTCATTTGTGGCCGTGAGCTAGGCAATGCATTCTCCGAATTGACTGATCCTATAGATCAGGTAAGCTTTATAAAATTCTTGTATTCAGGCTGCCTAGATTATGTTGATTTTACTGACCATAAGCTAAAATATAATGTGGTTCACGTTTAAGAGTAGATTATGAAGAAACTATTATATTTCTTGATTCATTCTTCTGATGAAAATACATAAATAACGGAATCTTTAGGAAATTCCCAGAATAAAAAAAAGGAAACTCTTAGAATTTGGGTTGGGCCTTAACTCTACCTCAAAAGATAGCTTAGGGTGAGGGTTGTTGTACTCTTTATAAGGACTATTTTGGCCATACTTACAGTCAATGTGAGACTTCTCAACACCCCCCCCCCCCCTCACACCTAGGGCTGGACATCAAGAGTGTGGAATTTGCAGGAATGAACATCTGCGGTGGCCCATATATGGGTAGTCTCCGATAAACGGATCGAGGAGAGGCTTTGATACCATCTTAAAATTTGATTTAGACCTAACTCTATCCCAAAAGCTAGCCTGGTAACCTTAGTTATAGGTTTTGTTTGTGGTTTGTAACCTTGGTCCATCAGTGCAGGTTTCCTGCTTTATAAGCTCCCCCAGTCCCTCAACAGGAAAAGAAGGAAACTAATCATTACGAAATTCACAAAATTAACTAGGAATCCCAAAATTACTGGAATAACAAAAAAAGGATACTGAAATAATAAAAAAAAATAGTTGATCCCTCTAATTATGAGATGTGATTCTCATAATATTTTTAGGATTGATTTTCAACATCAGCTATTTCTCACCAGTCATCATTATCAACTTAGGAGAAGGGGGAAAGTAGAGCTTGATTCGCGATGAATATGAGATCATTGAGATACTATTCTCCATAAGTTATGAAGTAGGTTTAAGTTCTTGTCATTGTCAGTTTACAGTTTAGAAGAGTTTATTTTCTTGTTTTTTGTGTGTGCTGCTGTGTCTGCAATAACACTAAAAAGTCGGATGTTATATTGGATAACTAATTACCCGGCATTAAATCAGTGCTTGTTTCAATATTTACTGAGATTTGAGTTTTTCTTTTTTACTAATTCATTCTGAGCACTGCTTGAAATAGACAATGAGGCTCTGTTTAAGCCAACTTGTCTGGAAAAGGAATCCAGACTCAAAATTATTTGTTGACCATTTAATTCACATTTTTTTCTGAGTTAATTATTGAAGACTGAGTAGTTTGATGGCAAACAAAATGGTTGCATTTTTTGGGTTCGTGGCAGAGGGGACGCCTAGAGGATCAAATTAGACAGCATGAAAAGAAGAAAGCTGCTATTTCAACAAATGGTGACCCGAAGGAAGGAATAGAAAATGAGGATGATTCATATGAAGTGACTCTTGATGATGACTTCCTAACAGCTTTGGAATATGGAATGCCTCCTGCTTCTGGCATGGTATGATAACCTGACACCTCATATGTCCTCCAGAAATTTTAATAACCAAATTCTCAAAGATCTAAAACACTAAAGTCTTTCAAACTTTTTGTTGATAAAATGTTCACCTAATCAGTCTTTTATGAAGGGATATTTGGTTACGAAACTTCTAAAAACTAAAATGTTAATGCCTTTGATCTTCGAATGACTAATCTGTGGTGATGAAAACTTTTTAAGGGCAAATGTAGTATGTTTGAGGATCAAGATATAACTTTTTCCATGGATTTTTTTCCTGCTACTTACTGAGGGTATTCTTTCCAGGGACTTGGAATCGATAGGCTCGTGATGCTTTTGACAAACTCTCCCAGCATTCGAGATGTAATCGCCTTCCCAGTACTCAAGGTTCAGCTATAGTAATATGTTTGTAAGATTAGCCGTTAATTTTAACAGAATAAGTCACTGTTTATTCTTTCTAATTGTTAATTACATTTGAATTCTTTGGATATCACATGGAACCTTATAAGATTAATATTTTTTCGTCAGGTAAAAGAGCAATATGAATGTTAAGACTTTTGTCTAGAATTTACATGGATTTTTAATTTGCTTAATGAAACTTTTGATCCCACTTTACACAAATGTGCAATCAAGAGTCTCTAAATTTTGGAAATAACATTGTTGATTTCAAACTTTACACTCCATCAACAGTTTTGGTCATCCGTCCAACAAAGTTATGATTTTTGGATTTTGAAACATCAATAAACGTTTGTTCACATTTGAATAACACTTACTCCTAAGAAAAAAAAAGGAAGAATTGAGAGAAAATTTAGGTAGTAAATGATAAGTGATGTGATGAGGAAATAAGAGATAAATACAGAAAGAAAGTAAAAATGAAATGGAAAAGAAACAAAAGTTAATGAATCAAAGACCTTTATTATGAAAAATATTTCTTGAAATAAACAAAACGTATACACAAAGGAACTGCTCTTATCTCAGGTGCCCAAATGGGAATTAGGAAGATGACCAGGAACTGCACTACTAGTTCACTCTCTCTCTCCAATGAAAGCTTTCAACTTGTAATGGTATATTTAACTTCTTTCCAATTTCATTTTCACTTATTTTTTTCTTTCTATTTCTCACATCATTTCCTATCAATTCCACATCATATTTCTCAATTTTTTCTTTTCTCTTTCTAACTCTAATGGAACTATGGAAGTGGAGATGTGTGAATAAGTGATTTCTCATCAATAATTAACCCTGTATCGTCTTCACACCATAATAGAACAAAAAATTGAGAATCATACTAAACTTTACATAGATGAAACGCAAGTGTTTATATCTATATTATGAAAAATATGTCTTAAAATAAACAACAATTCTTCTTGTCCCAGGTGCCCAAACTGGAATTACGAAAACGACTGGCAACTGCTCTTGACTCTTGTAGTTCAAAGGAAATTCTTATCGCCTCTTTGTTTTCTACTTAATTCATTTCATGACACCATTCATTCTCAGCCATTTCAGTTCCATTCTCTATATACCCTTCACTTCATCATTGTCCTAACAGTTCAAAACCCTTCAAGTTCAACTCCTCTGTCTACTCCTTCCCCTGCAAAATGTCCCTCTTCTCCCCTGTTTTTCCCCTCATCTTACTCTTCACTCAACTCATCATTGGAGCTGATGCGGATTACCATGCCAACACGATCTTCCTCAACTGCGGCGGCCCGCCGATTGCCACAGACAACTACGGCCGGCAATGGACCACCGATGTAGGCTCCAAGTTCGCCTCCCCGGGAGGCGGCAACTCCACCACCTCGCCAGCCACCATTGACCCTGCTGTCCCCGCCGTCCCCTACATGACCGCCCGCGTGTTCCGGTCTCCCTTCACCTACACTTTCCCGGTGTCCCCCGGGCAGATATCCCTCTCACTGTACTTCTACCGTTCTTCCTACGGCGGCCTCAACATCTCCAACGCTCTGTTCACCGTCACCACGCAGTCCTCCACTCTGTTGAACAACTTCAGCCCCGCCATGGAAGACACGCAGTACTATGGCTGCATCGTGAAGGAGTACTTGTTCAACGTGGAGGGCTCAAAGCTGAGCATGACGTTCACCCCTGCTTCTGCTTCCAACTACGCCTTCGTGAACGGGATTGAGGTCGTGTCCTACTCTGCAGCCCCTAGTCCTATTCCTCAACCTCAACAAGGTGGTACCGATGATGAGCCTTTGAACTCAAATTCAAAGGATAAGAAGAAGATAGGAAAGTTTAGTGCCACTGACATTGCTCTTCTGCTACCTACGCTGGTGCTTCTAGTCCTTGTTAATTAGTTCATAAGTAAGAATTTTTTACTTTTTCGTTACAAAAATTCACTCTATATGTGAGATTATGAAGGTATATCTACATTAGTTATTAAACCTTGAAAAGTAATTTTATTTTACTATGTGTATCCATCATGATCATGAAAGCATTTTGTGTTACTCCTTGTCTTATCACAAAAGTTTACTCCTATATAACTAGAATGTTGAGAGTAGGGGTAACTCAGTATGGTCTGATCCGAGAACCCGACCAATCCGAACAGAATCAAACACATTTTGATAAGTTGAGTTATTAGATCAGTTCAGATTTTTTTACCGACTAACAACAGTTCGAGTATTGGGTTTGAGCATTGAATGTCCGATAAAATCTAAACCAACCAACCCAATGTTATTAGAAACATTTTTGGACCAAACACATTTTAGTGGGTTAAGTAATTAGATTAGTCTAGATTTTTTTACTTTATTCAATCACCATCGGTTCGGTTCGAGTATCAAATTTAAATTTAAGAATGAATTACCTGAGTACTAAGCAAATGCTATTGGAATTTTTTTTACCATTCAGTCTATGAGCCCATTCAATTTTGGTCATTTAGGTTTAATGATTACATTCGATAACTAAAATGTTTAGAGCAAATCACTTGAAGGCCATGAAATGATGAAGATGGTTAAAATTTCCGAAATTAATTAATACTTGTTGATAAGACGAAGCACAGAGATACATGAAACGTTGAATGACTGGCAATATGTACAACTATACAGATACAAATACAACATCTCAAAACGTTTCTCCAACAACTAATTTCAGATTATTCAACTTAAAAACACTCGCAACTGGTTGGTTAGTATTCATAGATCCGATCAGACGGCGGCGATCTCCGCCGGATCCTCGAAGTTTGGATCCTTGGAATCCACAGCGCCGCCGTGCTCCATCTCGATCTCATGCTCCGAGTTGCCGATCCATGTGAACTTGCCACCGTGGCCTCCCTTCTTCGGCGATCCGCTCGTTCCCGTCGCTGACTTCCGATCCTTTCTCGCCTCCGGCGATGGCTTTCCGTTCGCCTTGTTGCTCTTTCCGGCGCCCTTCATTGTCTCAGCAGCACAGTTCAATCTATCTTGCGGTGGTGGAGTTCAGTGAGAAAATACGGTGGTGGTGAGGGGGTTTATATATGATGGTGATGGGGGTAATTTCGAGATTTCGTTGATTGGATTCAGTGGGTGTGTGTTAAACTGCGATTGGGAAGCTGCTATCGGATAAGGACGGTGAGGGATGTTCCTATGTGATAAGGTGCACGCAAGATTAATGGTCAGGGATCATTTCACTATGGTTGATTTGCTTTACAAAAAACAAAACAAAAAACTGTAGAGTTCTTAAGAAGGTTTGATTACTAAGGGGTGTATTGAATTTGAAAGAATGATATTGTGGGAAGGTATACACATTTAGTGTGATATTTGAGCGTCAAGGGTATTTTGGTCATGTTGTAGATTGTGGGATATTTTATAAAATTAATAAAATTTGAAAGTTATTTAAAAAAAGGGTTAATGGTTAAATTGGTCCCTGTGTTTATAGTGACTTTTGATTTTAATCTCTCTCCGGAAAAAACTTGCCGATTTCTCCCTGCAGTTGCAAGCATTTTGGTTCTAGTCCTTGCCGGAGGGCGAAGCTCCGGCGAGGAGGCTGAGTGGCAGGTATGTGGACACATAGCTTGCTGACTGGATTAATGAATCCTATGTGGATTTTTTTAAAATAAATGATTTTTTAAACCCCAACATTTAATTAACCCCAAAAGTAACTCAAAACTTAATTAAGGTAAATGCTACCATACCTCAATTGTATCATACATGAGTGATGTGGACCAATATGAGTTGCTTTGACTCTAAACTTTGACTTCTTTATTTATTTATTTTTAAATAATGAAAAACAAAAAAAAATTTGTATTAATTATGTTATGGTCCTAACATTTTTGTAATTTCGTTAAGTGGTAACTCAATTTCATGAAACTTCTTTTTTGTGCATTTTAGGGTTTTCACATTCATCTTAACCCAGAAATCCTTCATCTTCGTCACCACCCAGAAATCCTTCAATAAAACAACTGGTATATAAAATTGGTTAATCCAATCACCAACAAAAATAAAAGCACCCTTCCCAGCAGCCATTGACGAACAGATTGATGAGCAAGGGTAGATGACCACGCATGAATAGTGAATAAGATCATAATTTAACTTAGCTTCTCACAAATTATGCAGATAGCACATGCTAAAACTCAATGTTATGAACGAATGGAAGCATGTGTATCTAGATGGATATTATTGTGAACCAACAATCAACAGGAAAAAGCAAAAATAATAGATCTTAAATCACAACTCTGTGCAGCTTTTAATGTGCAAAAAAATTGATTAAACAAATAACAAAGTGGACACCAAAAATTTCAACCATGCCAAAGGCTTCAGAAGAAAAAGACAGATCTGAAATCATCGATCCCTTTCCACACTAGATGGAGCACGAAGCCGTTCCCGGGTCGGGTTGAGAAAAACGGGGCGTACACCATGTCGCGGTTTGACGAGTTTCGCGAGGCGGTGAAGGCGTGTGCATCAACGATCTGAAGCCATCGAAGCTGGAGGGCGATCTCTCGCAGGTGGCCCTGTTCAGGAACAGAACGACCTGGCCAAGCAGATCTGGAACCGTCGTTTCTCTTGCGTCCTTTGTCTCCTTCATGCGTAGTGTGATTTGCATCAGAGTGGAAGGGAGATGAGATTTTGCTTTCTGATTGGGGTTTGCATCTGGTTAGTTCCATTCCTTTCTTTCTCTCATTGGATTTGGGAGTTTAGGGTTGAAGATGTGCTGAGGAGGAGGATGGTCATTTTCAATTGATACATTAATTGAGGACTACTAAGTAAATAATGACATTAATAATAACTTTTATTTTAAAAATAATAAAAAGAGAAAAAAGTTTTTTTAATTACACTGTGGATTTATATGATTGGTACACATCATCTCATGTATCATACCCAAACTAAGTGTTGTGGTATGGTAGTAAGCACCCTTAATTAAACCCAAAATTACTCAACCCACAATCTGAAACCCAGCAACAACATCCCTCTCTCTTCATCCAAACCAACATAGAAACCCAGCAACCCAACAACACCATCCCCTCTCCCTTCATCCAAAACTAATATGAACACCAACAACAACATAAACACCAACCCTCAACCTTCACCAACAACCTCACAACTAATATGAACACCACCCAATAGGAACACCAAAAGCAACGACAACCTCACAAACCCATAACCCGTACAGTCTTTTTTTCTCTCTTTGATATTGGGGGAAAAACATAACTATACCTCAATTGTACCAATTCCAAATTCAATATGAGCATTGAAAAATACAGAAAGGCTTGGGATGATAATTTTGTGAATAACCTCATCACGATAGTAGCCAAAAAATTTACTTCCTTCATTACGAAACAAACACAAACAGTTGAGGAACAAAATCTCCCAAAAGGGAGAAACTACAACTACTGAGCGAAATAAAGGTTGAGAAATAATTGTTAGCCCCATGGAAGATAAATCCTCGCTCCATGGAATCAGATCAGATGGTATTTATAATCTATGTTATGCTATTCTTCTCCCTGACCATTTCTTTGTCTCTGTCTCGAAATCCAAATTCATAACCAGAGAGAGGAGAAGGGCTGCGCGCGGTGGCATGAAGGAAGGTTCGATGGAGCAAGGAAGAAGGAAGAAGAGAAAGGGACGACTGACGGAGGTGGTGCGCATGGCGGCGTGCGTCTGGACGTGCCTCAAAATCTCAGATCTGCCACCACCATCAATTAAATCCCTAACTTCCTCCTCCACAATCCTTCTCTGATTCGAGTCTCCAACAAGAACCCCTTCACCGATCTGGATCTCCAGCCTTCACATGTTGGTTTGGATGAAGGGAGACTGGGAGAGGGGATGTTGTTACTGGGTTTCAGATTGTGGGTTGGGTAATTTTGGGGTTTAATTTAGTTTTGTGTTACTTTTGGGGTTAATTAAGTGTTGGGGGGTTTTTTTAAAATCATTTTTAATTCATGAAGAAGGATGCTGCTTCATATGTTAGGATAAAGCTTTCTTTATTTGATGGTGGATAATGAAGATGGAGATGAAAAGGATGAAGGTGGAGGATGAAGATGGTTGTTGGAGGATTAAATTTATCAATTTAATTTGAGATTTAAACATGTTTAATTCTTAAGTTTTAATCATGAAGAAGGATTTTATTTTAATTTCAATTTCTAGTACATAATTTTAATTTTAATTAATTTTTAATTACATGGCTGAAAAAAAAAATCAAAATGATGTGGAGCTCCGACGAGGACTAGAACCAAAATGCTTGCAACTGCAGGGAGATATCGGCTAGTTTTTTCCGGGGAAGAACTAAAATCAAAAGTCACTACAAACACAGGGACCAATTTGACCATTAACCCTTAAAAAAAAGAGCATTTGTTTTTACGAAAGGGGATGAGTATGATGTTTCTACTCCTTTAGAGGCGACATCAACTTCTTCGCCTTTAGGTGATATTTAACTAGAGTAAATAAGTTGTAGCTTCTCAAGAAAATCAAATATCTTGTATACGAAGCCTAAATTTAGGGTGATGTTCATATTTAGCTTCCTAGAGGTGTTATTTTTTTTTATAGGCAAATATTAACTTTTATTAATGTTAGTAAATTAGTCCCTCCTCAAGGTTCAAACCCTTAAACCCTTCACCCTTCATCCAACCCAACCCTTATGCCCCCAACTCTTGCCGCTTGGGCTAACCTCCGGGGGACTAGAGGTGCTAATATGGGTGCTAGTTCCTGACTTTCTTTCTAGGTCTTTTTGTGCATCTTGTGTTGGTTTTTGATTGAATATTGGGCCTTGTAGTTGTTGGTGTATATTGGTGGGCTTTTGAGTTTTGTCTTCTTGGGGGTTTTGTGTCTCTTTTTGTTGGAGTTTGTTTTATGTTCTTTTGAAAAAAAAAAGTTATCTAGTGATATATATAATTATTTTCTTTAAAAAAATGTTTTTTGTCTGTAAAATAGTAAATGTTAGTTTTACTCAATAAAAAAACATTTCTTAGATTTTACCATTACATTTTTCTTACGGGAGAACCTAATATGCACCATTTTTAGGTGGTGTAATTTTACACCACCTACTTTAACTGGGTATAGCAGGTCAACACATTATATTTTTTAAGAAAAAACATCATTAAAAATTTGTCATATATTAAATATCTTTAAAAAAAAATGTGTTGACCTGTTATAGTAAGTTAAAAAAAGTGGTCCACATTAGGGGTCACCTTTTCTTACACAACTCAACTCAATCAATGTCATTAAATTTTATTTACATGACTCACATATGTTTCTCATATATAAAATCTAGATAACACTAATTAGTGTAAATGAGTCTATAGTACCAAATCTATATACTTATTAAAAGAAAATCATTATCCACAAGAAATTAACATATGACATTCCAAGATTGAGTTTCCTCCCACCCCTCTCTCTGGCTGACAAGTGTCACAGCCAGAGAGACTTTCACAAATTAATTATACAAATTGATTTCCCTATAATTTTGATTCTTCGTCCCCTATTAAATGCAAAAATTATAAAGGAGTCATGAGCCTCTCCAAAATAGAATTCATGCACAACCCATTATAAAGGAGCTGCCGAACCAACCAAAAGCCCACAACGATGAAACAATTAAAAGACTCATAATTGAAAAATAAAATGAAAAATTGTGGCTGAGTGGGAATTGGTCAATACATGTACAACGTATGCCTTCAATTTCGCAAACAGACATATTAGGAAAACTAATCACATTTTCTGAAAAGTATTGGAAGATAAGTAATTAAATACAGAGACTTATTTTGGAGTGTTTATTTCTATGTTTAATAAATCCAATTGGCATAATTTTTCATTTTTTTTAATTTTATAAAAAATTGAATTAAAGCATTTTTTTTCCAAAATCTGATCCCTGCTTGATTGTTTTCAAATTAAAAAAAAACGGAAAAATTCTTTAAAAAATAGTTTCAATCAGGAAAATCAATGTGTTAAAGTTAAAAAAATAAATTGGCACAAAATATCACGTTAAACACATTTAGTGTTTATTTCTATGTTTTAATAAATTGATTTGACATAGATTTTCATTTTTTTAATATATAATATAAAAATTGAATTAAAGCATTTTTTTTGTCAAAATTTGATCTCTGCTTAATTTGTTTCAAATTTTAAAAAAAAAACGGAAGGGTGTTTTAAAAATAGATATTCACTCAGGAAATTATAAATGCTCTTAATTGTATATTTTAATAAAAACTAAAAATGAAATAATCAAGGTCAATATTTAAGGAAAAATTAATACGACTAGGAAATAATAGTGTTGTTTCAAATCTTTCATTAATAATATTAATTTGGAAACAATTTTAAAAGTCATTAAGTTCAGATTTTAAACCATTACAAGTTATAGCCACAATTAGTGAAATAAAATTTATTCCATAATTAACGTTTTATTAGTTTTTTTATGGAAACAAATAAATGCACGACAAAAGGAATTAATTAAGGAAATTAAAGTAAATGAGTTTTGTATGGAGTGTTTAGTTCTATGTTTTAATAAATTTAGTGGGCATAAATTTTCGTTTTTTTAATATTTTATAAAAAACTTGAATTAAAGCATTTTTTTTCAAAATATGATCCCTGCTTTATTTGTTTCAAATTAAAAAAAAAACTGAAAAATTCTTAAAAATATAGCTTCAATCAGGAAAATCAATGTGTTAAAGTTGAAAAAAATAAATTGGTACAAAATGTCACGTTAAACACATTTAGTGTTTATTTATATGTTTTAATAAATTGATATGGCATAAATTTTCGTTTTTTTAATATCTATTATAAAAATTGAATTAAAGCATTTTTTTGTCAAAATATGATCTCTGCTTGATTTGTTTCAAATTTAAAAAAAAAACTGGAAGGGTGTTTTAAAAATAGATATTTTCTCAAGAAATTATAAATGCTCTTAATTGTATATTTTAATAAAAACTAAAAATGAAATAATCAAGGTCAATATTTAAGGAAAAATTAATACCTATAGGAAATAATATTGTTGTTTCAAATCTTTCATTAATAATTTTAATTTGTATACAATTTTAAAGGTTAATAAGTTCAGATTTTAAACCCTTAAAAGTTACAGCCACAATTAGTGTGACATAATTTACTCCATAATTAACGTTTTATTAGTTTTTTTTTTGGAAGCAAATAAAAGCTAATACGTTTGGAATCAATTACGTAAGGATCTAGAAATTCCATCCCAAAAAATATATATAATGCACAGTGGTAAGCATTAGTATGCATTCACCTACTCCATGGAACCAAGCAAGAAGGGAGGTTCTGGTGAGGCCAGGGCAAAGAGAAAGACAATATTATCAAGGCTTAAATGCAATTTTGAATTCCCAAGTTTACGATTTGTGCGATTGCTAACCCCAATCTATTTTTTCGACGATTCGGGACCCTGATCTTTCAAAAAGATGCACTTTTGGACCTTCTGTCAAAATTTGGACGGTTTTTGCTGACGGCCACGTCAGCAGGCCACATCATTAAATAAAATAAGAACATGGAAAAATGGGGTGGAAGAGATTTGAACCCAGGATCTGGTAGTGGCAAAACAACACTTTTGCCAGTTGAACCACTTAATGATTTAGATATATTGCGAACAAATTAATACATATACCATATTTTCTTCTTCTTCTTCTTCATCAATGTCAACTTCATCTTCTTCATACTTCAATAACCAGAAACAATAACAAGAACCAACCCCTTTTCTACTCACTCGATTCCAAACAAGAATATTACAATCAAACGCAAAAATCCAAACATGAAAAATCCAGCCCCTTTTACTTCTGGGTTGCTTTGATTTTGTATCCTCTGCACAATTATGGTGCTTCTATGAAGATTCATGTGCCCCCAATGTTTTTCACTTTTTGTTTGACAGAGTGAAACTTTGACAAAGGAGAAGGTGGATCGCTAGATGGCGGAGAAGAACGACCATGGGAACGGAACCATGGGAGAGGATGACGGAGGCGATGGCGATCTCCGCCGAGCTCGCTCCATTGCTCTGTCGCTGCCGTACTCTCGTTACTGGGCTTGGTTCTTTGAGGAAGAAGAAGAAGCCAGGAGGGTTGAGTGGAAGAACAATGAGAGGAGGTTCTGGTTAGGGAGGAAGGAGTGCATCGAAGGGGAAGGAAGAGGATTTGGGGTGGAGTTCTCGAAGGTATGGTGGATGAAGAAGCAGAAGGGGTAGATGAAGAAGAAGAAAAAGGGCTGGTTATTGTTTCTGGTTATTGAAGTATGAAGAAGATGAAGTTGACATTGATGAAGAAGAAGAAGAAAATATGGTATATGTATTAATTTGTTCACAATATATCTAAATCATTAAGTGGTTCAACTGCTAAAAGTTTTTTTTGCCACTACCAGGTCCTGGGTTCAAATCTCTTCCACCCAATTTTTCCATGTTCTTATTTTATTTAATGATGTGGCACGCCACGTGGCCTACTGACGTGGCCACATCAGCAAAAACCGTCCAAATTTTGACGGAATTGGACAGAAGGTCCAAAAGTGTATTTTTTTGAAAGATCAGGGTCCCGAATCGTCTAAAAAATAGATTGGGGTTAGCAATCACATAAATAAAAAACTCGGGGGTTCAAAAGTGCATTTAAGCCTATTATCAAATAGAAGAAATTGTGGTATCTCATCAAGTTCATCCAACCCCAATTGTTCTACCTTAGATATCAATACTCAAGCTCTACACACACCTGCTACAATTTCAAGAAAATTATTCTCAACTCTTGCAAAGAGCTCTTTGAAAAATCAGTCCCAACAAGTTATCAATAGCAGTGCAAAAAAACTCATGGCTAAAGCACGTCAGCCCCTTTTAAACGGTGAAAATTCTCCAATCATTGGTATTGTATATGGTTTTTTATTTTGTTTTTTAGAGTGGTTATAGTCGCTATCTTTGGTATACATTCCGGTGTGAATCATTTAATTTTATAATTTTTTGTTGTAGGATCCAGTATTATTGACAAAACTCCATTAGGATATTCATCTATAGCAGTGCCCCCCTATCAGTGCAAAATTCCAACTACAGTGCCCC
This sequence comes from Lotus japonicus, assembly GCF_012489685.1. Classification (NCBI taxonomy): domain Eukaryota; kingdom Viridiplantae; phylum Streptophyta; class Magnoliopsida; order Fabales; family Fabaceae; genus Lotus; species Lotus japonicus. Next base: position 68,377,655 of record NC_080042.1, read on the forward strand.
ATTTACTTCAAAAGAAGCCAGAGCAAAGAGAAAATATGTTCTCTCGCAGCATATAGGGGGTAATAAATCTGCAAGGCCGATTCAGGCCGAGGGCAATATTAATGAGGACCTGTCTAATCATGAAGGTTTGAGTATTTGAGTCAAGTGATTGAAACAAGTCAAGTAACTGAAATGAGCAATAATGTCGTCCCCGTAAATTCAATAAGTGGTGACGGAACACTAAGCAGCGATGATGGTATGTCAGATTATTTTAAATATCTTTTCCTTTAGCATTTCATATTTTTCCCAATATCTACCATGGTTATTATTTTGGTTTATATACCATTATAACTCTTATATTTAACCTTTGGTTGCATGACATAAAATGCAGATGCAGAAAACGCTGAATCTGAAGACAATGACCCAATAGAAGAGCCTATCCCAGAGATCCGTCCAAACATTATTGTTTTGCTTATAAAAGCTGAAGATACAGGTTCACTATTTCATTTATTTAAATTTATTTATTTGAAAAAGGTTTTAATATATAATTGTATTTATAATTTATTAAAAACACATTTTAAAAAATTTGCAGAAATACTTGACTTGGGTGATCCTACGTCTATTTGTTTCTATTGTAATGCTCTAATGTGGCATGATGAGAAAACTGGGAAAATAGAATCCTCCGAACAAGCTGCATTTTCATTGTGTTGTTTAAAAGGAAAAGTTACCCTTCCTTATCTACGCAACCCGCCATCTTTATTACTGGATTTATGGACAGACAAAGATCCTAGAACTAAGAATTTTAAGGAAAATATCAGAGCATATAACAGCATGTTCACATTTACCTCTATGGGTGGTAAGGTTCAAACTTCTATTAATGACGGAGGCGGGCCTCCACAATTTGTCCTATGCGGTCAAAACTATCATCGAATAGGAAGCTTAATTCCGCAAGTAGGTCAACCCCCAAAATTTGCTTAATTGTATATATACGATACATAGAACGAAACAAAAAATCGGATGAAAATTCTTAGGTAACACAAAAGTTTAATATTATACGTATTGTCATTAGATATTACGCCATGTATATCTTTATTTGTAATTATTTAATCTTTTTTTTAAACATTGTGCAGCTCTAACGGTGTTGGAAAAGGGCTTGATAATTCATTGGTTGAGGATTTAAAAAACTTGATTGACCAGACCAATGTGCTTGCTAGAGTTTTTCGGCAGGTTCGTGATCATTTATCTTCTGATGATACTTCTCAACTCTCTGTGCGTCTTTTTCGAGCAAGGGGAAAGGATCCCAGAACCTATAATATGCCTACGGCTGATGGGGTTGCAGCTTTGATCGTTGGTGACTTTGATGATATGCAATTTGGTAGGGATGTTGTTGTTAAATTGAGAGATGGTTTCTTGACAAAAATCCACGAGACGCATACTGCATTCATCCCACTGCAGTACCCTTTACTTTTTCCTTATGAAGAAGATGGATTTCGTGAGGACATTCCTATTAGTGAACTATTCAGGAACATGGGTACTATAAAAGACTCATTGTTTCTTTGAGGCACCTATGTTGAACAAACATTGCTTTGAAGCTTTGGACAGACCTCTAAATGACATTATGAAGACTAGATCTACTTATGGTTATGACATTCGATTCGGAGGGCCGGAAAGTTGTGGTATTAGGAGGCGACTTTAGACAAATACTCCCAGTTATTTCCAAAGGAAGCCGTTCGGAGATTGTGGGTTCTGCTATCAATTCTTCATATCTATGGAAGCATTGCAAGGTAATGAAATTGACTGTTAATATGAGATTGCAAAATGCTAACTCATCTTCTTCATCAGCAGAAATAAAAGAGTTTGCTGATTGGTTGCTTCAAGTGGGAGACGGAACAATTACAACCATTGACGAAGCCGAATCACTCATTGAGATTCCTCCAGATCTTCTTATTGAACCGTGTAAGGATCCCTTACTTGAAATAGTAAAATTTTCATATCCGAAACTTTTGTTTAATTTGGAAAAAAATTCATTCTTCCAAGAAAGAGCAATCCTTGCACCAACACTAGAAAGTGTAGAGGAAATCAACAACTTTATGTTAGCTATGATTCTTGGTGAGGAAAAAGAGTATTTGAGTTGTGATACTCCATGCAAGTCCGATGAAGATTCGGGTGTCAACGCAGAATGATTTACATCTGAATTCTCAAATGATTACAAATGCTCCGGAATTTCAAACCATCAAATTAAACTAAAAGTCGGTGTCCCTATCATGCTCATTCGAAACATTGACCAAACTGCAGGGTTGTGTAATGACACTCGAATGATAGTCAACGCTTTGACTAAATATATAATTGTTGCTACTGTTCTAAACGGAAACACGATGGGAGGAAACAACCTTTATTCCAAGGATGAGCTTAACTCCATCTAATGCTGACATTCCATTCAAATTCCAGCGCAGACAATTCCCTGTTATTTTATGTTTTGCAATGATTATAAATAAAAGTCAGGGACAATCTTCAACTCATGTTGGACTGTATTTGCCAAGGCCTGTCTTTACTCATGTGCAATTATATGTTGCACTATCAAGAGTTAAATCTAGAAAATGTTTGAAGATACTAATCCTAGATGACCAAGGAGTTGTTTCTAACACTACCCGCAACATTGTCTATCAAGAAGTCTATGAAAATATTTGATATGTATGTGCTGTTTTTTACTACAGTTTTGTTGGTTTTATATTTTTTTAAATACCAAATCTGATATGTCTTTGTTTTAATTGTTGACAGTATAAATAAATGTCAAGCAGCTTATTGGTCATCTAACTTGAAGGATAATTCCGTTGCTATAAAGTTTGTTTTTAATTTTCAAATGATATATCAAGTTCATCTTTGTATTGCTTACTAATTATTAATCTGATATCTACTTTTTCTATTGTAGGTTATGTTGCTCAAATATTGAATTGGTAGCAAATTCAACTTCAAGTCTGAAGTCATTATCACTGAACATGGACAACAAGTTCTATTAAGCGATCATGCTATTGACATTTTTGTGATTTTTTAATTTGTTTGTTTTTGCAACGCATTTCCTAAAAACTTGGATTTATAATATTGTTCATGTGTTGACTTCAGTAGGCCATACAACGAATTCTATTTAACATTTTTAAGTTGGTCTATTCACATACATTAGGGATGGCAGAGAAGCCCGAACCCATGGGCACCCGACCCGACCCGACCCGATTTCTTGGGTGAAAACCCGAGTTAAATGGGTTCGGGTTCGGGTTCGGGTTTTACCCGATCACTTTCGGGTTCGGGTTTGGGTTTGGCCAAACCCGCACCCGAACCCTGCCCGAACCCGGATCTGTATAAGTGAAACCTAAGTATTCTGCTTGTGCAGTACAATATATGCAGCATCTTGCATATTAATTTAACAGTAACATGGCAATTACAATGTTACATTACATAATATAGCTCTCTTCACAGTCTTTTTCAGGTCGGGTTTCCGAGTTCAACTGTTTGTTTGAGGTTGTGTGCGGGTGTGGGTACGGGTCGGGTGAACCCGAAACCCAATGGGTTCGGGTGTGGGTTTAAGTTCACCACCCATTTCGGGTTCGGGTGCGGGTGCGGGTGTGGGTTTTTGATTTCGGGTTTGGGTTTGGGTTTGGCAAAACCCGCACCCTACCCGACCCATTGCCATCCCTAACATACATGTTTGAATCTATTCTCTGTTATTTGATATTCTACAGATATATCTACACAATAAATGTAATCGTCGTGCAACGCACAGGTGAAAATGACTAATAAGATAAAAAAATATGAAGTAGGAGACTCGAGTCATCAGTCATCATTATGTGACACACATAACACACATAGACAAATTTAACAATAAGAACCAAAACAAGTAATAGTGTTATTTTTATAGATTGAAAAGTAAGAATTTTTTTTCAGAGAATAAAACCAACATTAACTATATATTTCTGGGACTAAAAATATTCTTAAGCTAAAAATAAAAGCTATAGATTTTATAGAAAAAAACGTCAGCACAGTAGTGGTGGCCCACTGCCCCTATCTTCATCTTCAGCGACGGCGAGCAAAGCATACAAAACCAGCGCAAAACCAACAACGGCAATGGCTGATTGATTCTGCTCCAGCTACTGCTACTGCTACTGCGTGCGAAGGAAGAAGAAGAAGAAGATGTTAAGCTGCTTAAACCTCAATCGCTTCTCTCACTTCCCCTCTCACACTTCTCTTCCACCATCTCGTTCCGGTAAGCTAACCTTTCTCTCCTCACCATCATCATTTCAACTTCTAACTCACTCACTAACACCACAATGTTTGTTTCAGATTTACTCAAAGCTGCAACTCGAAGATTTGTTTTGACTGTAACCAAAACTGACTCCAACATAGTAACCACCAAGACACAACAATCACCTCCAACCTTGTCAATTGTAAGCTTTGTTCTATTCTCACCATTTCCAGATTCACTTCAATTTCATTCATTATGTGTTTGGAATTGGATTTCAATAGGATATAGATAACCCTGCCAGTGTCAAGAGGCAGTTAGCACAGTTGTTTGAGGTGTCTTTGAGAGCAACTGTGCCTGATGAGATTGATGTTGCGCCGTTAGTTGAAGCTTGCGCCTCGAAAGGTGGTGTCAAATTTGGTGATTATCAATGGTTAGTTTTCTGAGTATAGAGTTTCAAACTTTAATTGCATTGTGAATTGGGATAAGTGTGAAGTCAACATTTTGTTTACTTGGTGCAGTAACAATGCGATGGGTGTGTGGTCGAAGATAAAAGGGAAGCAGACAGAATTTAAGGGTCCCCCGGCGATTGGGCAGGTGTGTATTTTTCTTTTGAATCCTTTGCTACTGGTTATTGATTTTGGAATCAGATTTTGATTTTTAATTGGCAAATGGTGATATGTATGTTTTTTGTTTGTGCAGGCCATCATTAGCAATCTTCCTCCATCTGAAATTATAGATTCGTGCTCTTTAGCTGGTCCTGGATTTGTGAATGTTGTCTTGTCAAAGAATTGGATAGCACAGGTGATTTTGTTTTACATCTTCTAGTTTTACATTAGAAATAGTGTGTTGTGTTGTGTGTACCTACCTAGTTTCTTAGACTCTTCAGTTGTTTCCATTTTTTCTGAGGTGTTTGGGGTTGGTATATGAGTCAGTGTGTCCATTCATTGGAATGGTGCTATACAATTTGGATTTTACTTTGTTTCAGTTGCTGGGCTTACTTGAGATCTCTGTTACTGATTGAAAAAAAAAAGTCCCCTGCAGGGCGTACAGAGGATGTTATCTGATGGTATTGATATGTGGGCACCTCGACTTCCGATCAAGAGGGCCATGGTTGATTTTTCCTCACCTAACATAGCAAAGGAAATGCATGTTGGGCACTTGAGATCTACCATAATTGGGGACACATTAGCTCGTATGCTTGAATTTTCACGGGTGGAATTTATCATCCGCCGGAATCATGTTGGTGACTGGGGAACGCAGGTAGATTTAACTTCTATATTTATGCTATTTTTGTGCCATGAAATTGAAAACTTTGCATGTTTTGTCTGGGGTTAACTGATTTATGCCATTTCTTGTGGCTAGATCTTTGCCATACACTTTCAAAGCTAGGTTTCTTCATATACCTCATGACTTTGAGTAACTCATTTGCATCAATCATTTACCCTGGCAAATATGCTTGGTGGCTTGAGAACTGATTATCTTTGGGGAAGTAGCTGATATAAGTGGCATTTCTATCTATGTTCATGATCAAGTATATGTAGTACATTCCTCCTAATTAAATGAAGATATAATGTTTGTTCCTTGTTCTTCTTTTTTAGGTTATTTTAAACAGTTGATGTCCTAAGGCAGTGCTCCCCCTCTCTTTTTCCCCCCTGAAGAAAAGATTTCCTCTTGATTTTGTGGGAAATATCCTGATGATATATCTACTAGAATTATAAAACACAAAGTTCTCATTTTGGTATTGGCAGTTGGCACTATATGGCTCAAAGCCCATGCATTTGTTTTGCAGTTTGGAATGCTGATTACATACCTCTTTGAAAAGTTTCCAAACCTCGATGATGTTAGTGAAGCAGCCATTGGAGATCTTCAGGTGAGAAAATATGTTAAAACTAGCTCTCATGTGGTTAATCTTATTTAGGTGTTTGATCATATTTTGTTTGTGTTCAGATCTGAAAACACAGTTTTCAGTTCATTTGCTACAAGCTATCTAGAAACTAATTTTGAAGTTGAAGTAAAAACTATGCTTTCCAAGCTATCTAGAAATTAATTTGCTATAAGTGCCATCAACCCTAGCTAGGAAGTATAAGCTGCTATTTTCACAAGAGTAAATGACAATTAGTTTTCTCTGTATGCGGTGCTTGAAATAGGTGTTCTATGCTTTGTTTGTAAATAAAATTTTAAAAGAGTAAAATTGCTGTTTGAATTTCCATACCCATTTTAAGTAGAAATAAGTTTTGGAATGAAGTCATAAATAATTGTTTAGGTTTGGTTGATTATAGATATTTCTCTATGCCAATTCCTAAAAATGAACTGTTGACCTTGAAATGGCAATCTTTACATGTCTTGGGGGATACTCTACTCATTAATCACCTCCTAGTGTCTCCTCATTGTTTATGCCACACATATATCTTTGACGATGAAGCATCTGTTTTTCGCTTGAAGTGTGAATTAATATTAGCGATTCGAAAACTCATGTAAGTTGGTGCATTTTAGGCATTCTATAAGGCGTCGAAAGTGAGGTTTGATGATGATCCTGAATTTAAGCAGAGAGCGCAGCAGGCTGTGATCCTACTCCAGGTCAATTACATCCTAAGATTTTCCACTTTACCTCCTATTTGTGAGATATAGGGCAGTGTTTTTAAATTTTTTATATCCATAAATTTTGATTTCAGGGGGGAGATATCAAGTATCGCAAGGCATGGCAACAGATTTGTGATGTTAGTAGGGCTGAATTTGACAGGGTCTATCAACGGCTTGGAGTTCGATTGGAGGAAATGGTAAGCATTTTAGTTTCGTTTTTTTACTGACAGGGTCTATCAAATATATTGAATTCCTGTTGCAGTAATTACAGAAGTTTTCACCTCCATCCGTGATTGTGTTAAACTGTTAATTTTCATTTTCAGTGTACTGAATGATGATGTATTTGGTCACAGGGAGAGAGCTTCTATAATCCATATATCCCTGGGGTTTTGGAGAAACTCGATAAATTAGGACTGATTGAAGATAGTGATGGTGCTCGTGTGATCTATGTTGAAGGTGTGAATATACCACTTATTGCTGTAAAAAGAGATGGTGGCTACAACTATTTTTCAACTGATCTAGCATCACTTTGGTTAGTGTTACTTTTTTTAGTTTTTTGTGCATATTTTTTGAAATTCCTGATAAGGCTACTGACTTAATTAAGCAGTCAAACTTTTTTATCCGGGATGTTCACTTCCGCTTTCCTGTAAAATTTGGGATACATGTACTATTTGTCTGCATTTTTATCTAAGTATGGAGCAGGAAATATATCCATTGAGGAAAAAAAACTGTGTTGTTTATCTGAGTTACTTGAATCATGTAGGTATCGTCTAAATAAAGAAAAACTTGAGTGGATTGTGTATGTTACAGATATTGGGCAGCAGCAACACTTTGATATGCTATTCAAGGTATATCTCAAGTGATGATTTTCATAGTTTGCCAAAAGCAAGATGTCCTTGGTTATTAACTTGTCTTGAGTTTTGTTAATACCATCCTTAAAAATCATTTTAATTCCAAAACTTTTATGGGATAGTCATTTCGTTTTTTTTTCTTTTCAATTTTTAGAAAGGGAAAGTCATGGACCATGACATATTTCTAGTGCTACTCCCAATATTTCAGTGAGTTAAAATGGAAGACCTCCCCTTTTTGTTTCCTTTCAGGCCTTTAGGCGTGCAGGTTGGCTGCCACGTGATGAGAACGCATATCCAAAATGTACTCATATAGGTTTTGGTCTTGTTCTTGGTGATGATGGAAAACGGTTTCGGAGTCGCAGCAGTGAGGTTGTTCGATTGGTTGATTTGCTTGATGAAGCTAAAAGGCGCTGTAAAACTGCCCTTCTTGAACGTGGTAAGGGCATGTTGCCTTGTCAGATCTTTTACTTCTTCCTGTCTGCATGCAAGCATTCATGACATTAAATTTCTGCTTGATCAAAATCTCTGAATGCATGTGCCTAATTTTTTGTCATTTTTTGTCATATGTTCTCCTAGATACAGCTAAGGATTGGTCTGAGGAGGAGATTGACAAAACTGCAGAGGCAATTGGTTATGGGGCTGTTAAGTAAGCTTCTTTAACTCAAAACGTGTTTCTTTCCCTAGTTTTAAGAAAAATCATTATTCTTCCTGCCATGCTAGTTGTAGTGTACTTCTTTGTGCACATATTTTCTTGTCTTAATGAAAAGACAGATGTATTGGCTAACCAGTTCTCTTTGACTTCATTTTCAAAATTGTTATTTACCGGTTGCTTTAAATCCTGAGCAAATTCTCTGAATCCTCTTAATACATCCTAATTTTGACTTTGAGGTTTCTGATTGCCTGTGCTAATCATAGTAGTCAAAATCACTTAATCACACGATGATGCGATTAATGGTGCCCTGGGTGATTAAAATCGCATTTGTCATTATTTTCTGGCTTAATCCTGGCATAATCGTAAAGATTAATTGCAGAATCCCACCTTAATCGTACCATAATGGCCCTAGAAAGTGTTTTTCTCTTGTTGTTATGCTATTTTATATGCAAAATATATGAGATAGGATCTATTAGCACTAAAATTTGACACCAAATCAAATCCTTTTAATCTAACTGTAGAGGTTTGATTAGTGTTAGAATCCATGGAGTGTACCAGAATAACAGAAAAGAGAGAGAGATGAAATTCTGTTATTAATTCTTAACTGTCACTCTTACATGTGTGACTATTTATACTATAGTCATACGCAGCTGTATTACATTATTACTAAGTACTAACTACTAACTGAAAACTAACTATCTCTAACACTCCCCCCATAAACTCAGGGTGTTAACACTCTGAGTTTATCTCTTAATTCCATGAATCTCTGCTTGGGGAGTGCTTTTGTGAGAATATCAGCAACCTGCTCATCAGCTAGGATATGAGAAACAACAAGAGACTTTACTATCACATTTCTTTAACAAAGAAGATATCCAGTTCCATGTGCTTTGTTCTGGAATGCAATGCAGGATTGTGAAAAAGAGCCAATGTGCTTTGATTGTCACAAAATATAGAAGGAACTGAAGTAAAAATCTGCAACTCACTTAGAAGAGATTGAATCCATAAACACTTCTGCTACCGTGAGAGCAAGACTTCCATATTCAGCTTCAGCACTAGTTGCTGCTTTTTAGACCACCAAGAGATAAGATTTGAGCCTATATAGATGCAAGGAATAGATGTGAACTTTCTATCATCCAGATCTGAGGCCCAACCGGCATCACAAGAAGCATGAATGGGTAAGGAGACTGTACAAGCAGCAGGCTGAAGTAATAGACCATTCCCTAAGGTGCCATTAAGATATGTATTCTTTTTATATCCAGCCAATGAGAGACAAGAGGCTGAGACATAAATTGGCAAACTTTATTTACTGAGTATCCACTCAAACCCTGGTGGTTGACTCATATACACTTCCTCACTTAGAAAACCATTGAGCAAGGCATTACTCACATAAAGTTGCTGAAGAGACTATCCATTAGTAAGAGCTATAGTGAGAAATATCCTAATTGTTACTGGTTTAACAACAGGGGAAAAAGTCTCAGAAAAATCAAACCCTGTTCGTGTTTTTAATTTGTGTTACTGTTTGCAGGTATGCTGACTTGAAGATCAACAGATTAACGAATTACACATTCAACTTCGATCAGATGCTTAATGACAAGGTGCGTTTACTGTATGCAAATTGAACGTATGCTTCTCTTCTGACAGTGAAGAATACAAAAGATTTAATAATCTTCTGACAGTGACAAACTAACATTTCTGAAGTTATTATGTCTCACCTTGCTAAGTTTGTCTTGAAACAGGGGAATACTGCTGTTTATTTGCTGTATGCACATGCAAGGATCTGCTCTATTATCAGGAAATCTGGTAAAGACATGGAAGAAGTAAAGAAAGTAAGTTTCTTTTTCATCACTGGATGATAACTTCCAGTTTATCAAATATTTTCTTATTAAGAATGAAATGTTATAGTTTTTTTTTTGTTTCATATGCTTAATTTTACAATATAAAACTCAAAAGTATCGGCTAGGTTTATATTCTACTGAAACAACTTACCAGTTTATCAAATATTTAATTTGTAAGAAAATTTTGATTTAACTATTTTTATTTCATATGCTTAATTTTACAAGATCCAAGTCAAGAGTTGTGCCTAGATTTATATTCTACCATGGTTGAGCCGCACTCATCTAATATACTTGTGAACTAGTGACTCGGCATTGCATGTTATTTTATATATTATCTGTCAAATATCAACTTGGGCACATTTCTTACCGTCTAATTCATGTTTATTAACCGATGACAGAATGGGATTATAGTGTTGGATCATGAAGATGAGCGTCTACTGGGACTTCATTTGCTACAATTTCCTGAGGTAGGACATGTGAATAGTCTAGGTTGTGCTTGAGCCACTTTTATTTTAAACAAAAGACTTGAGATATAATGATGAAAGTAGGTGGGCATTAAAACATATTATTTTATCCTGCTAACGATACTTAGTCTTAAATGGACTCATGGACTGTTTTATTTTTCAGGTTTTTGAGGAGGCTTGCATCAATTTATTGCCCAATGTGTTATGTGAATACCTCTATAATTTGGCAGAAATCTTCACCAAAAAGTTTTATTCTAATTGTCAGGTATACTTCTGAATTTCTATGCTTTTCCTATTCCTATTTCCTAGTGATGAGGTACTATGGATCAAGACAGCAAGTTTAAATTCAAGCAATGAGCCATCTAATATTCATCTTCTTGTCCTCTGGTAGGTTGTTGGATCACCTGAGGAAACTAGCAGACTCTTGCTTTGTGAAGCAACTGCAATTGTGATGAGAAAATGCTTTGATCTCCTTGGCATTATACCTGTTTACAAGTTGTAACCCATCTGAAGGAGTTCAAATTCAATTATTTTTTCATATTCTTCTTTTATGGGGTACACTAGTGTAGGAAACTTCCAATTTTTTTTTCTTCCACTTTTCTATTTTTATTGTACATGAGGTGAAAGAAGGAAAGTAGTGATTTTTTGTTGTAACGGTGATAAGGCCCCTTTAAAAATTATTTCCTTGTTGTAAGACATATATTCAGTTTTACTTGTTTTCCAAGTGAAATAACAAGAATTTTGCATGTATGGGTCCTAGTGCACTAAAGAACTATGCAAATGTACGGTGTGTTGGGAGCAATAATAGAAATGAGAGAAGAGAGAAAGAAATATAACACAGGAGTTTTTAACGTGGTTCGGAACACAATGTGTGTACCTACGTCCACGGCTACACTAGGTAGTAATATTTCTTTGGTGTGTATAATGCTTACAATGAGGTGCTTATATATACTAGGAGTAAGTCAACCTCCTCCTTATTCTAAGCGATGTGGGACTTACAAATAGACTACATAAGCAATGTGAGACTACAAATAGACTACATAACATAACAATTCTCCCACTTGGAGTCTAATTGTAGTACTTCTTGTAAGCAATAAGCTAATCTGCTCTCCACCTAGTGTAGCGCCTTCGTCTTCAATTATCCTCGAAGGCCAGCTGAGGCAGTGCAAAGCCTCAGCTTATCAGCTGTAACAGTCTTGGTCAACATATCAGCTGGATTCTCTGATCCTAAGATCTTCAACAGAGATAATTCTTCATCATTGATAAGTTCTCTGATGAAATGATACTTCATCTGTATGTGCTTGCATCTGGAGTGAAAGACAGGATTTTTTGCAAGGCAAATAGCACTTTGACTGTCACTAAACAATGGAGGAACATCTTGTTCTTTTCCCAATTCTTTGAGAAAATTCTTCAGCCATATCATCTCCTTGGCTGCTTCTGAAATGGCAACATATTCTGATTCAGTGGTTGAGAGAGCAACTCTATTTTGAAGTTTAGACTTCCAACTCACAGCAGTTTCTCCTAAGGTGAAAATATAACCTGTGGTGTTTTTTCCACCATCTGAGTCTCCTCCTAGATCTGCATCAGAAAACCCTTGTAAAGTGAGATCATTTCTTCTAAAGCATAGACACATTCTTGAAGAACCCTTCAGATATCTCAGTATCCACTTTACACCTTCCCAATGCTCCTTCCCAGGATTTGACATGAATCTGCTGACAACTCCCACTGCATGTGCTATATCAGGTCTTGTACAAACCATAGCATACATCAAGCTCCCTACTGCAGATGCATAAGGAACTGTTGACATGTAACTTTCTTCTTCACCTGTTTGTGGGGACTGCTTCTTTGAAAAATTTAAGTGATTTCCCAAAGGGGTGCTTCTGGTATTGGCATCTCCAACGTTGAATCTGTCCAGTAATTTTTCAACATATTTCTCTTGGGACAACTTCAGAACACCTTCTGATCTATTTCTGGAAATCCTCATACCAAGGATTTGTTTGGCTGGACCAAGATCCTTCATCTCAAAGTTTTCTGACATCTGTTGCTTCAACCTGTTAATTTCAGTCATATTTGATCCTGCTATCAACATGTCATCAACATACAAAGCAAGAATAATATAACTGTCAGAAAATTTCTTAACATAGCAACAATGATCCATGTCACATCTATTAAAACCTGAGTTGCTCATAAACTCATTAAACTTCTTGTACCACTGTCTCGGTGCCTGTTTCAGACCGTACAAGCTTTTGTGAAGCTTGCATACAAGATTCTTCGTGCCTGAAACTTCAAAACCTTCAGGTTGTGTCATATAAATTTCTTCTTCCAAATCACCATGTAGGAATGCAGTTTTAACATCTAACTGCTCCAAGTGAAGATTCTCTGCAGCTACAATACTCAGGATAACTCTTATAGTGGTCATTTTGACAACTGGAGAAAAAATCTCTGTGAAGTCAATTCCTTGCTTCTGCTGAAACCCTTTCACTACAAGTCTTGCCTTGTACCTTCTGCTGCCATCAGATTCTTCCTTCAGTCTATAGACCCATCTGTTCTGTAGAGCTTTCTTTCCTTCTGGTAACTTGGTCAAAGACCATGTTCCATTCTTCTGAAGGGACGTCATCTCGTCTTTCATTGCTAGCTCCCACTTGATAGAGTCATTCCCCTGCATGGCTTCACCAAAATATTCTGGCTCTCCAGCATCAGTTAACAACAGATAATTCAACGAAGGAGAATACCTTTGTGGTGCTTTCGGCGTTCTTGTAGATCTCCTCACTTGAGTTATAGGAGTTTCAATTACTGCTGTTGGCTCTTGGTCCAGCTCAACTTCTACCTCATCATCCTCGTTCTCAGGATTAATCTGGTTTCTTTTGGCTACATCACTTTCTGAAATTTCTTCCAATGCCACTCTTTCAGAAAGTTCCAACTGTTTACTTGAACTCATAGATTCTGCAGAAGACCTGTCTTTATAAAGCACACTTTCATTAAAAGTAACATTTCTACTTCTAATGATTTTCCTGTTTTGTTCATCCCAAAACCTGTAGCCATACATATCAGACCCATAACCAATAAAGAAACATTTTATGGCCTTAGGGTCCAATTTGTCTCTCCTATCGGAGTCTATAAGAACATAAGAGACACAACCGAAGACTTTCAAATGTGAAAGACTTACCTCCTTTCCAGACCATACCTCTTCAGGCAACTGATAATCCAAGGGAACAGATGGTCCTCGATTTATCAGGTAAGCTGCTGTATTAATGGCATCTGCCCAAAACATTTTTGGCAACCCAGACTGGATTCGCATACATCTAGCCCTTTCGTTCAAGGTCCTGTTCATTCTTTCCGCGACACCATTTTGCTCAGGTGTACCTGGTATTGTCTTGATCATTCTGATCCCATTTTCTGAACAAAACTTTTTGAACTCCTGGCTGTCATACTCCCCGCCATTATCAGATTTCAGACTCTTAATCTTCAAGCCTGTCTGATTTTCAACTTCTGTTTTCCACCCTTTAAACACAGAAAACACATCAGATTTATTTTTGAGAAAATAAACCCATACCTTTCTTGTTGAGTCATCTATGAAGGTGACATAATAGCGTGAACCTCCAAGAGATTTCACTGGGGCTGGACCCCACACATCTGTATGCACCAATTCGAGCTTTTCTGATTTTGATTTCCTGCCTGCTTTTGAGAAGCTAACCTTTCTCTGTTTTCCCAAAATGCAATGCTCACAAACACCAAGATCAACATGCTTCAAATTTGACACCTTACCCTTTGATGCCATGATCTTCATTCCTTTTTCACTCATGTGTCCAAGTCTTTGATGCCATATAGATGAGCTATTGACAGCTTCAGTTACTGCTATCATGTCCTCCTCTGCAACCATATAAAGGGAGCCTCGTTTCTTTCCTCGAGCTACAACCAGATTGCCTTTCGTCACCTTCCAAGCTCCACCTCCAAAAGTGGTGTGGTAACCCTCATCATCCAACTGACCTATAGAGATCAAATTTCTCTTTATTCCAGGGACATGTCTGACATTATGCAATGTCCAGAGAGTTCCATTAGAGGATCTGATATCAATATCACCTCTTCCCACAATATCAAGTGGTTTTCCATCTGCAAGATAAACCTTTCCAAACTTTCCACATATATAGTTAGATAATAATTCTTTTGAAGGAATAGTATGAAAAGATGCACCTGAATCAATAACCCATGAATCAACAGGACTATCCAAGCTGCAAATTAATGCGTCTGCTACTTCCTCAGTTGCTGCATTAGCAGATTCATCATCATCTTGCCTCTTTTGGTAATTCTTCTTTTTCCTTGGAGCTTTGCATTGATTGGTGAAGTGACCCTTTTTGTCACAATTCCAGCAAGTGATGTCATTCTTGACTCTTGTCTGACTTCTGCCTCTTGATTTTGATCTGCCTCGGCCTTGGCTTTGATTGTGACTCTTCTGGCTACCTCTTCCTCTACTTTCAGTATTCAATGCTGAACCGGAAGTGTTTGAAGACTCTCCTGAATCTTTCTTGCGAATATCCTCGCTTAAGATCAGGTCTCTGATGTCATCAAACTTCAGCTTGTTATCCCTTGCGGAGTTACTAACCGCAGTGACAGTTGCAGCCCAACTATCCGGTAAGGATTGTAACAGACTCAAGGCCATCAATTCGTCGTCAAAGGTAATCTTCACTGACGATAGCTGCGAAATAATTGTATTAAAGCTATTAATGTGTTCAGTTACAGAGTTACCTTCTCCCATTCTGAGATTGAATAGACGTCGTATCAGATGTACTTTATTGGCGGCAGATGGCTTCTCGTACATATTTGATAATGCCTTCATCAGATCTGCAGTAGTCTTCTCATTCACAATGTTGAAGGCAACATTTTTGGATAACGTCAATCTGATCACACCAAGGGCCTGTCGATCTAACAGATCCCAGTCTTCCTGCTTCATGTCGTTTGGCTTCTTCCCTGTCAAGGGTTGATACAACTTCTTTTGGTACAGATAGTCCTCCATCTGCATCTTCCAAAACCCGAAGTCTCTGCCATCGAACCTCTCGATCTTCACCTTCCCTTCTTCTAGCGCCATTGCTCCCACTTCTTCCTCTAAACTGAGGATCTATCCCACAAACCTAAAGCTCTTGATACCAGTTGATCCTCGGCCCATGGGCTCCCCTGTCTCCCCCAACAAGTGGTATCAGAGCCGATGGTTGGTGTAGCCATGATTACGGCTCCTTGTGTCGAAAGTCTTCCTAGCAGTGTGGCTAGGCGGCGGGTTCCGTTGGCAGCGAACTGCGGTGCAAGGGTGGATATGCTTCCGCAGACGGGCGGTGCAAGGGTGGATATGCTTCCGCAGACGGGCGGTGGAAGGGTGGATATGCTTCCGCAGACGGGAGGACCATGGGTGATGTGGTTGAGGGACTCACACTTGAGGGGGAGATTGTTGAAATCAAGTGTTAGAGTCAAGTCTCACATCGGAGAAGCCAAGGTAAGAGGGAGAGTTTATAAGGAGATGGACCCATAAACCTAATGCCTTAAGGTTTTGGGTTAAGATGTGGTGTCCAGATCTCCTTGGTGTCTCCTCTCGGCCTTGGCCCATGGGTCCTCGCCGTGACTCTCCCCAACACGGTGTCAGTGGCACTATCAGTTTCAGAAGTTATTTTTCATTGGAATCATCAGCTTCAGATGTTAAAAGGATTATTTTTGGGTTCTTTTAGGCTGGATGAACAAAATATAGATTACATGTTATAAGCTATGCAGATGTTTTGAGAATTTTTTTTATCTAAGTGAATTTTTCTTCAAAATATTTAGTTTTCTAGAAACTCGTTTGTCACATGTTTTTTATTTGGGGCTGAAAATATGATTTTGGTGAAAGCAATTAATTAAAAAATAATCAAGATCTTCTGTACCATCCTTTTATTCTTCTCTTTTCAAGGGTAATTGCAGGTGAAAGGTCAGGGTTTGAGGAGGGGAAAAAGACTCTTTCTTTTTGGCTTGGTGCAATTTGGTCCATTTGGTTGGTGAGAAACTCGATTGTTTTTAGGGGCAGTGTGTATGATTTTTCTTCAGTTCAAGTGGAGGTCATGGCATTGGAATAAATAAAATATGAGTGGGTTTTCTTACCCATTGTTTGAGTGTTCTACGAACCCAATTTTGTGTTTGGGAGGCTTGTAGTTCAATGCAATGTTGCTGTTTTTCTCTCTTTTGGCTTCTGTAGGGAGGTTTTGTGGGGTGCTTTCTTATCAGAGGTTATATTAGGTGATGACGACTGATTCTTGCTTTTCGTTTGTTTGTTATTGAATTGGGTTTGGTTAGTGGAAGTTTCTTTCATGTAATTGGTGTGAGGATTGGTAGCCTGTAGGATTGATTATTGTGGTGGGTGCAGCTTGGATGGGAGCATTTGCAATACGCGTTTCTGCTGAGGAGTATGGGTCTCTTTTTGTGTTTGGGGTATTTTTTTTTCTCATTTTTTTACTTTTTTCTTTGTATTATGAGTTGAGTACCCCTTTCACACCCAATAATGCATTTCTTTGCCTATAAAAAAAAAACTAACAACTAACCTTTGCCTATAAAAGAAAAGGAGATAAGAAAATGGTGTATAAGTCAAATTTAATCAAAGTAAGAAGTGAAAAAATCACGATCGTAGTTAAGCTCTACTTTTTAGTTTTTACAAAAAAAAAAAAATTTGAAGTTATATGCTCAGATGAAGCCTTGGTATTCAAAAGAGATTCATATATATCTTCATTTTCAATCTTATTTTTGTTTGTCTATTTTTGCTTCAACCAAACATGGATTCAAGTTCTATTAATTGATAAAATCTGAATTTGAAACTTCAAGCATCCAAAAAAGCACTTCAAATCCCTCTTACATATCCAGGCCAATCGTGATCCTACACAGAACTAATTTTCCAAATAAATCCTTCACAAATTTCATTTTTAACCCTACATCTCAATTGTTATTGGCACATGCCTAATTAACAATCCTTGAGTCATAGATGTAATAACTCTAACAGGCACAGATCATGTCAGCCTGAAAAAACATATTGAAAATGAACATAATATAGAAAATTTCTAATATGGCTTAGACTCTCAGCAAGCTGAAGGAATGAGATTCAAAATTTTCCGGATTTTTGTACACAAAATCAGCAAAGTAGCTCTAATCACTGGCTTGATTTCAGAAGTTCTTGTTGACAGAAATAGAAGGCCTAGACCCTCCAAGGAAACTCCCTCTTTTGTTCAGCACAGATGTAACAGAAGACCCTTTTGAAGCCTTCTTTGATATTGTAGCCTTTGGAGAGAGCAATATTCTGTGGCTATCCAAGTCTCCCCCATAACTTTTGCATGACTTCATTCTATTTCTGCAAGACATGAATTTCTTAGGAAGATCCTCTATACTCTGCACCCTTGCTAATGAAGTGAAAGACTGGGCCTTTCCTTGATAGAACATAGACAACCCTCTCCTGCACAGTTCATAACATAAACTAATCAATACAACAACTTTTTAATAACAATGCAAAACCCTTCCAAATTATAAACATTGATCACAAAAGAAGGGATTTTTTTAAATCAATTTGGTGCTATAAAACTCTTTTTCTTAGAATTCAGGTTAAGCCTCACTCTAACAGAAAAGCTAGCTAGTTAAGAGGACAGAATTGCTCTCCCCGTATAAGGACTATTTTGGCCATATCTATATCTATAGTTATCGTAGAACTTCTCAACATTTTTGGTGAAATCTAAATTAAAGAAGGGATATTTGTAAACAATCTTAACTTGTATCATGATGGTATAGTAAGTTAGTAACAAAGGAAATTGAATAAAATTCAGAAAGGAAGGAGGAAATTGCTTACTTTATAGGGAGATGGTTCATGAGCTCTGAAAGGTCATACAAAGATCCATTTGAATGTGATGATGCAGAAGAGGTTGATAGAAAAGATGATGTTGAAGAGGAAGCATCCTCAGTCAACTCTGACGAAGAAGAGCACGCAGAGTTCATTGAATCTTCTGAGATGAGTCCAATTGATGTTGAATAACTGCTATCTTCACCATCTTCTTTAGCCACCCAGTTGATGTTTCTAGTTTCATTATTACAGTCCATTATTTCTTTCATCATTTCTAGAAAGGTTTGCTGAGACTTGTTGAACAAAGGGAAATGAAGGACACAGAAGAACTTGCTTTCTCTGCTTATAGCAAATGGAACATGCCTTCACTGAGAGATAAATTGTATATATCTGTTTGAAAAGTATGAATCAGTTTTATTCTGCAGATAGAATAGAATAATGGGTCTTATATAAGATGACTATGGATTGGAGAATTGGATAACATTGACAAATTTAATTCTTTTTATGATTGGTCACTTTATCTATAGAATATTAATAAACATGAAATAATTTTTTGTCATTTTCACATCAGCACGTTATATATGGTGCAGAATTCATAACATGTGTGAGATAACTAGGATAAAGGATAAGATCTAAATTTGATGACATATATCTGATCCAAGTCTTGTGTGTGTCACCGTCTTAACTTCCTTTTTCGGTTTTGGAGGGTGAAGATGAGGTCCACATCTCTCGCCTACAATTTGTTTCATAAAGCTATGACATAACTGCCATATTCCCCACCTTTCTTTATAGGGGACAGGCAGAATGAGGTTAATAGTCTCTGGAAATCATCCGTATACTTTATAAAAGAAAATCCTTATCCATAAAATTTTATCAAATGACATTCCCACAATGATTTTCCTCTCACCCCTCTCTCTGGCTGACAAGTGTCACAGCCAGAGAGACTTTCACACATTAATTATACAAACATATTTTTCTATAATTTTGATTTTTTGTCCCCTATTAAATAGCCTCTATCAAATATAATTCATGCACAGCCTACCAAGAATTATATTGGATTTTGTTTTTTCTTATTTAAAAAAATGGATTTATTTTCCTTAATGGAGATCTGATATATATTATTTTTGAAATTAATTTTTAATGATTAAAATATAATAGTGAGATTTGAATTTGAAATGAATAATGTCGTGATGCATTTCCTTTGATTTAGGTGGTGATGCCCATCATTGACAACCTTAATTTTGCTTGACTTTTTGTGTTTAATGTTTGACTTTTTTCATTTAAAATATAAATTATAATTGATTCTAATTAATGTTTGACTATTATTTGTATGAATTAGAGTCCAATCAATGCTGTCGAATTTGAGCTAACTCGAATGAAAAAAAAAATTCCCTTATGTTTAGTCATCATATTCAAATTATCCATAAAAAGTCATTACAATGAAAAAAAATATTCTACTAAAAAGTCAATGAAATATTATTTTCACCTTTTCTCATCATTAACCCTAATTCCAACTCAACTATAAATACTCCCTTAAGTTGCCCCTCTCCTCCATCATTCCAATAGTTTTATAACCATTTAATAAGTTGAATGTTTTTTCAATTGCAGATGATGATTATCAGATCATGGTTTGGAACTATATGCACATGTGAAGTCGATTTTTGATTTTTCATTGTTTATAATTTTCAAATCGATTTTTTTATCTCCCTGTAATGTTCACTCATAATGTATTGATTTTAGGAAAAAAAAATTCATGTGATATATCATGTGCGTTGAATGTGTCTAGGAATATGAAAGGTAATTTTTTTCGTATATCATATGCGTTTAATGTATCAGGTGGACGATGATGGACTCAAATTTACAAATAATTTTAAATTATGAGTACCAAGTCTACAGAAATCCCCAGATCACAGAGTTCTACTACGGCCCAGATTCCAGAGTACCAAATTATCAGCAAATTCACAAACATCACGTCTTAATTTTCTGATTTGATTTCCTAATGCACAAACATCAGCAATTTCCTATTATTAAATTTGTAGTATAAACTTCTGATTTGATTGTGTCTAATTAATTTTCAAATCTCAATATTTAAGTTAATATTTGACTAATATATAAATATTTTTTTATTCAAATGTGTATATTTGGTATCAGAATATAATTACTTAATGGTTTAAATCTGCAAGATTTTCCTCCATTTAAATGTTATATTCGAATTTTTATAAAAATAACCTTTTGACCAAACTTATTTAATGATTATTTCAAAAATTGAAGTTAGTCAAATATCAGCAAAATTAATGTTAGTCAAAATTAATGCTATATTCTAGGTTAATTAATTTTATTCAAATACTATATCTCTTACGTTTTCTTTTTTAATTTTAATGATTAGTGCACTTATTTAATGATATCTGAATTAACCTATTTAATGATTATTTCAAAAATTAAAGTTAGGTAAATATCAAAAAAATTAATTGTTGAATTAATTTCCCTTTATAATAAAAACAGTTTTTAGTACACTTATTTAGTAATTCTTAAATGCATTAATTTTTACTCAATGGTTTAGTAAAATTATTTTTGCTTTCGAAAAAATTGATCAATGAAGACAAATTTGATCAATGAAGACAAATTTTAAAAATAAATAAATGAGAACATGTACCAAATTATGAGAAAATATTAATTGCGATAAATAGACTTTTAAAAAATAGTGAGATATTCAGTTTAGGAATTTATGCTGTTTTTTATGGTATTATTTTTCACCACAACCTAACATAAATTTTGAAAACCATAATAATAGTAAATAATTTCGATGAGATATTATCAAGCTTAATTTCATGCTTTTAATGTGCAAAATATTTAATAGGATAACAAAGGTTTTTGCATACGATTAATATGCTTTCAAATGAAATTGTTTAATGAAATCAATTATGATTAAGCTTCAAATTTGGCATAATCAAACAATCTATGCACATATTAATTATGATTTGTTTTCTTAAATAATAACTAACGTTTTTATCCCGTGCGTTGCACGGCGATATTTGATCTCATTATTTAGGCACATATTAATAAATTAAGATATGAAAAAATGAACATTCAACCAAACAAAATCACAATGAGTGTCACACACACACACACATATATATATATAATAGTGTTTTCAATTTCAATTTATCATTCCATTACTTATATTTACTCTTACTTTAAAAAAAAAATACTTAAGTAATATGAAAAATCATTTTGATAATCACACAAAATTTCACAAGTTGTGTGACACTCATTGTGATTTTTTTTTGTTGAATGCTCATTTTTTTTTCATATCTTAATTTATTAATACGTGCCTAAATAATGAGATCATGTTCACCGTGCAACGCACGGGGTAAAAACGCTAGTATTGAGTAAGTTGATTTTTTTTAACAATTTTTTTTCATACACTCTATTTTGACATCAAACTTTTTATTTAAATGTTTAGAGAGTTTAACTATATACTTTTTTTTTTTGACAGTGAGTTTAACTATATACTTTAATACTATATTATCATACCCGGCATATAAATCAAAACGTAAAAGTAAGGATTAAAGTAAATAACGGAATCTGGTAAAGAAAAAGAGTGAGATTAATCTATTTATTTTATGGTGAAAAGTGGGGTTAAATATATTTTAATGTTTGAAATTTTTTTGTTGTTTTAATTTTTAGTTCCTATATTTAAAAAATAATGTGTTTTTAGGCCGACACCCTCCTGCTACTAATTAAAAAAAAGTGTTTCAAAATTTTTACTATGATTTTTAAATTTAAAGAAAATGAATTATATCTGAATAGAGAATAATAGTAAAAAAAAAATTAGAGATAAAAATCTATTTAGTTTTAAGAAAACTAATTGTGTTGTCTTAATCTTGTAAAGGCTTCACTATAGGAGTTTGAATTTTTCTTTTCATATTAGTATATTACCAATAAAAAGTTCAGTTTATTTAAAGTGACCTTTACGTTCAAAAAAAAAGTGACCTTTAGACTAACTTTGGTTAATATAGTGAAACATTTTGTCTTTTAAACAAATAGTTGATGTTCGATTTCTAACTCTTATAGAAAGAATTTTTTAGCCGTTAGAACTTAGAACCAATGTTTAGTTGTTTTACCACATGATGATTCAGTTATAACACACATGTAAGCAAACAGTTAACACCTAACAACTAAACAAACGAGGATGACTATAAGTATAGCGGTAGTTCTCACTATGTATAGCAGATAGACTCATTTTGATCTCATATCTAGTGGCATTTCTCAATGAAGGTGCTGGCCATTTCCTTCAACATTTTTATTTTTCTATTATTTTATAAAAGTTGTTTAAAAATAAAATAAGCTTTATATAGAAAGCTACATTCTTCAAATGTCAAATAAAACCATATGGATATCCATTTAGTATCCAAAGCCAAATCAACAAAATAATTTTCTTAATTAAACATCTGGTGTAGAGTATCCAATGCATCATTAAGTTGTAAAACTCCCATGTTTTATAGGCCCATTTGGTGGGCATGATAAACTGACATGATAGGATATCAGTAATCATATTCTGTTGTAACACGTTGTTTGTTGCGCTAGCAGGATAGAATAATACTCTTGTCCCTTATCCTATCATGTGTAAAAGTTATCATGAGGGGGGACTTAGGATAAAAATTATCCTGACATGATAGGATATTAGTTAATGAATATTATGAATTCAAATGAAAATTTGATACATTTTTCATTATTTCTATCATATACTATTAATATCATGTCCACTTCAAACGCAGGATAAGATAAAAGTCTACCTGCTCTTATCATATTATGTCTTTATCCAATCATTTATCATATTTTGCTCTTATCATATCTTGACCACCAAACGAGCCCTTAAAGTCTTTAAAAGCTCTATTGGATTGACAAGTTCTTCAAATTTTCTCTTCTCTTTTTCAAAGCTCCTTGTGTTTTTTTTTTTGGTTTACTAAAATATTCAAACCACGTGTAACGTTTTTTCCCCATGAGCCCAACATTAATTAATCATGCATGCATGTTGGCCTACCAAATCAAGTAATCTTCACAGGAGGCTGAGTCATTAATTTCCCACCTATATAAAAGAGAATATGATTATTTAGAATTCTCTGTCCTCAATTATCTCAAAACAATCCATTTGATAATATCATATCGTTGTTTAATTAATTAGAAGGAGCTGAAATGGTACGGGAATTGAAGGATATGGCATGTGGTTAGGATATGAAGATGAAGATAAGGAGATTGATTGATGAGTTGTACACAAGTCATGATGGTTGGTGTTTGGATATGGGCAATCACACTCCTGACACGTGTTTATAATATGTTGTTTTTGATGTCTGTGTCAAGTTAGGCCTCCTAGAATATAATCTTCAATTGAAAAATTAAGAAAATAAATAAATAATATGCATTTGCAAAGTCTTAGACTTTTCAACCACTATTGGATTATGACCCTATTTTAATCCATTCCTTCAATCACTGGATTGTATGGTACGTTCTTTCCCTCATCAGTTGTGATACCGTTGACCAGCCCCTTGTTCTTTTTCCTCCAACAAGTGTAGCAGTCATGAACTATACAACTCAAATCAATTTACTTCTAGAACATAGATTGACACAATTTTCTAGTTGGGCTTAGACTAGTTTGAAGTTTTTACAGGATGAACGTTTACTAGCCCAACTCTTATCGGATTGCGGGCCGAAGAAATCACTCCTTGTGTTCAATTTTTTATAAAATATATTAACTAAACTTTTTTATTGAAATAAATTTACTCCTGTTATAAGTTTTTTTTTTTGAACAGACTCCTGTTATAAGTTAATAAAGTAATATATGCTAGAAATAAATATAAGCAAAGTGATGCCAATACTAACTTTGACACTCTTTCTGACATTTTCTTTTATCTCTCTTTATTCCATCTCTTTTCTAGTTGAGAAGAGAAAAACATATAAAGGGGGTGTGGGGATAGAATTATTCTTCATTAATTACTTTTTTTTTTTTGCAAAAGGAAATAATTCCAGGAAGTAATTAAAAAACGCAAGCCCTATCCTCAAGGCAAAAAGGTTTGATTTAAAAAACACAACAAAAACAAACCTTTTCTCTCTTCATAGGAGGATGCTATTATGCACTTATAACAACGGATTCTAACCTTGGAGTTGGCCTTGTTGAGAGTTGATGCATGCACTTACCATATAAGCTATGTTCCTTCACTTTTCAAACTAGTTAAATTACTTTTAGCACTGCAAGTTGAGTTTCGCTCAAGGATCTATGTAACTATGATCCATAAGGAGAGTACAAACAAGAAAGAACTATTACACAAATCAGTTTCAGGAAACTGTAATGTAGTCAACAAGCTTAGGACTGATACTGGTATACTATATAGCATTACTGACAAGAGAAATTTCCCTGATAAGAGCTATGACTGTCAAGTACAAATTTTACAAACTACATCATAAGAATTATCTGGGGAAATTTATAGGAGGTTCCAAGCTACCTACCAAAATCTCGAGATCTAGATCTTTATCTTCAAACTTCTTTATAAAAGGATGATCCTGAAAGTACAATGAGAAAAGGTGCATCAGCAATAAGAAATTTTAACAAAATAAGAGACAAAAATTTGAGCATTAGGTTACTAACCAGAAGCTCCAAGGATGTCAATCTATCCTGAGGATCCTTTTGGATGCTGTAATTAAACCAAGAAATGAACTTAGATACAAAACACAATAGAATATGTAGAGAATTTACAATGGTTTTAGTACTATTGGATCACATATAACTAACAAATCGGTCATACAGTAATTACAGCAGAAGGGAAACAACTGTAATGCCCCAGAATTTCAATTATAGTATTGATAATTCTATGCATTTTAAATTAATGATATCAGTTAATTGGCTAAATTATACAAGAGATAATTAATTTAATAATACATTACATATTAACCATTAGAAAGAAAAATATAAGAAGATGGACATTTTAACTATACTAAGAAAGTATTTCATTCGTACAAGGGATAACTCAAAACACTTCATCCTCATCCTGTGGGCATTCTGAACGCAGAAGAAATCAAATGAGACCAAATTGGTGTTGGTAAATCCAAACGAAAACAAAGGAGGGAGAGCAAAAATTGATTTGGGGTATTATCATTTAAGTGTTAGTATAATTTCATTTCGTTAGGAATCTGGATTTGTCACACAGAACTACATATTAAGTTTCTGAGTTTTTGCAGTTACATGGGCTTTCCTTGATCTCAGCTGAGTATTAGTGTCACTATTGTCAATGGAACTCTACTGGGTTTATGTGTGATGTCTTGAATCTTGATTATAAAATTTTGTAGGTTGTATTTGGAATCTTAACAATTCTTGGTTCAATTGGATAGAAAATTAGTGACTTTGGTTGGATTCTTTTGTGCTTATAGGGCCAGTGGTTCTGGAAAATAATGTGCTGGCTTTGAATTGGTATTGCAGTTCTCTAAAGTAATTTACACATGAATTAGAAGAAGAACATTTGGAGGTTTTGAAGGCTCTAGGTGTTCTTGACAGCCTGTGTTAAAAACTCATCTTAACCTATAGAATTCAGAATATGTTGAAACAAAACTTGTTTGAAACACAAGACATGTATATTCTGTATAAATTTCATAAATTTACAGTGAAGCATGTGTTCCCACTAAAATTTCGAAAACAGAGCTGAATAGGGTTGTTGCTGTCTCAGATTCATGCTGACAGCTTGTAAACAAAAATTATATTTTGAGCTAGAGACCTTGGATTTTTCATATACAAGCCTTTTCCATTTGAAAGCTCATGTACAAGCCTATAACAGGTAAGAATATCAGAAACTTAGGAGACTTGAAGTGATCCCAGTTCAGTTAGGAATTCAGACTAAATCCTGGCTTAGACACATATAGACAGCTTTGACCTAAAAATCTGTACCCTGAGTTGCAGAGCGTAATTAAAGGTGAAACTAGTTTCATTAGAAAGTTAGCATACTTGCCTATGATTGACCAAAAAAATTCAGAATTTATGACTCCTTGCAATGTTCTCAATCCTAGTTCAAAGTTGGTCCAATTTTGCTAGAATACTATTAGTATACATCTATTGCAAGGCTTTATTTGATTTCAGTTGGTCCAATTTATGACAGGGTCTAGCAACTATTTTGAGAAATCCTACTAGACATGATGATAAAACTTTAGGCTTAACTATGCCTTCAATTCTAGTTTTATTTGATTTGATTGTATATATATATTGTCGAACCATGACCTTTTGGTTTGTAATGTAAATGTAGTGCTCAGTTCTAGTTTTTAGATTATCTCACCATATGTACTTT
Source organism: Lotus japonicus (assembly GCF_012489685.1). Lineage (NCBI taxonomy): Eukaryota > Viridiplantae > Streptophyta > Magnoliopsida > Fabales > Fabaceae > Lotus > Lotus japonicus. The sequence goes on from NC_080042.1 coordinate 68,404,408, forward strand.
ATGCTTTGGGAATAATAAGCTTGTTATTGGGCAATATGGTTTCTCAATCCAACAACTTAAATCAGTTGGAAAAACTGTCTTGGAAAGCTAAAAGGAAATCAAACACACTCTTAGAATCTAATCACCACATTTCTCAGATAGATATAGCTAAAAGGACAACCAGGCAAGCAGTCAAAACACAAAAAAACAGCTTAGCTTGAAATGCATGAGTACCATAATCAGGCTGTAATGAAACAAAGTAAAAAAGAAATAAACTGTTACCAGGATGACACAAATGAACAGAACTCTGGGGAGAACTGATCAGATGGAGCAGAAGGTGGGGGGCTTTCCACAATTGCTGCCAAAAGTTCATAGAAACTAGGCCAGGCTTGCTGATCTTCAGATTGTATATAAGGAAACCGTCCTATGGCACACTCAAGTACTACCATACCCAAACTCCAGATGTCACTGCTATAATCATAAGTACTCCCACTGATTCTTTCCGGCTAAACAATGAAATCCACAAACCAATACATTAATTATCATAACATTATTTATACGTCTGTTCATGGAAGGGAGGAAAGAGGAAAAGGGCATAAATTTGATAGGGCTTGGGAGATACCAAGCAGATTCTGGTAATATGGGATAAGCTTAAAGAAGAAAAGTTACATACCGACATGTAATTGTAAGTTCCGACGAATGTATCTCTTTGGCCCATTGAGGTTGCCAGCATAGCACTCACACCAAAATCAGTGATCTTCACCTCCCCTTTGTGATTGACTAATAGATTGGAAGGTTTAATGTCCCTATGTATGACATGCCTTTCATTATGCAAGTAAACAAGGCCTTGTAATACCTGGAATATGGACATGAATAATTAGCATTTTAGAAGTATATAAAATCTGTCACTTTCAACAAGAAACAGTATGCTCCAGCATACCTGCTTACAAACTACAGCAAGATATGGTTCCAGAATTGTTTTAACTTGTCTGATTATATCTGCTAGAGAACCCCGGTCCATGTATTCTAATACAAGAGATATAACACCATTCTGATAGAATGAATGGTAGCAAACTACAATATGTGGACACTGTGATGCTTGGTTTATTTTCAGTTCCTGAACAATCTGTTTTCGAATTTCCTCTTGTATATTCATCTGAATGGCCTGCAATAATAGAAGATTTTTTTCTATCATATATAAAAGTCAAACCTTCAAAAGTCAAAACTGATCAAAATACTTTGTTTCAAAAGGCAAAATTTAACAACACCGAAAGATCACAATGGTAAACTGTTTCATGATCTAACGTGTTAAAACAATTAATATTGGAAGAAGATGATCATCAGCATTGATCCTCAGAGCACATAAGCAACCACATGCTTGCACAAATATTCTAGCTCACATTTCCTAAGCCCTTTACAAGAGATTTACCCAATTCCTACACCATGTAATCCTATATATATAAATAAATCGATTTAGTTATAGAAAATCGTCCATGTTCACATATCCTAAGACATTGACAAGTGACAACTAGTAGTTTAAAGCAATTAGCAAACCAATATTGTGCTTCCTTTTGCATGGCTTCTGGTTATATACAATCATGAGTAAAAAGGATAATTATACGGGCAAATCTATTTATAAGAATCAATTGAAAATAAGTATGCATGACAACCTTCAAAGCAAACAATTTTCCAACCCACTTGTGACGAACAAGTTGCACTACACCACCACTGCCCTTTCCAATCACTTTGATGGTTTCAAGGTCATCCAGTGAGAAGTCAAATTCAAGCTCCTTAGCATCTGAAGGCTGTTCAAAGAGGCAAATTGCAAGTCTTTCATATTACAAACTTGAAACCAAAAACAAGTGGAATCAATGAATGGTTCATGCAGAATGATGGCAATAAAGTGCACAAACTGTAAACATAATCATCACTGAACATCATTATTGAATGAAGGTATGCAAATTCTAAATTCTACCAAAAAAAATTGAAACAGTATACATGCAATAGAAACAACAACTAGGGTTGTGAAGTAAAAGAGTGTTACCCTTGATTCCTTTTCTTCAGAGATGAGACGCAACCCTTTCTGATTCAACAGAAGATCTCCATCATGGAATGTGCCACTTGCAGTCCTGATGACAAATTTAATAATCAAAATCAATTTCATAAAAATTGGGGGCAAAAAACACTTTTTTTGTTGGAAATCAATAATTGAAGCAAAGGAAAGTAAAAACTGAACCTTTATGGGTGAATTGAAATGATGAAGCAAAGAAAACGAAATGGGTTGGTACAGAGAAGATGAAAATGGGAAAACTTACAGGAATGAAGTGATGGGGGTTTCCTGAGCAGGAACGGCGAGCTTGAGTGGTTTCAATGGCGTCTTGGTCTTCATCTTGTTGGTAGTTTAGGGATTTCAGTGAGTGTTGTTGTGTTGTGTGGAGCTTGGGATTCACTGATTCAGGGTTGAAAGGGAAAGAGGAATTGAACAAGTGTTGGATATAAAAGGGAATAAAATAAATTCAAACCAAACAGGCCGCGAAAATAAATATTGGCAAATTGCACTTACACCCCTTTAATTTAGGTTAATGACACACACGCCCCTGAAGATTGATGTCTTGGTTTCGGTTGGGTCCATCTTGTTCTTGTTCTTTCCCATCACCATGCCCTTGCAAGTTGCACCTGGCTTTGATAAGGGAACAGTGTGGGCCACCTGGCCTTCCCTAATGCCTTTTGTTTTGTGAGTCCCCGCGACACTATGGAAAAAAACATATAAAAATGTAAAATTTTCTAATAAATGTCTACAATATTATATAATTTTTTATTTATTTAGGAATTGTCATCCGTTTGAGAAATAGTCGAATGTCGTTTATAATAGTACTATGTGTATATTAGAATTCAAACTTGTGCTTTAAGCATGGGTTTAGCTTCACTAAGAACATTTTCAATAAAAGGTTCTTAGTTCTTATCTTTGAGTTAGGAATTAAGAATTGAGTTCTTAACCACTAGAGGAGATGACGTAGAATTCTTAGTTCTATGTTCTTATATAAGAAGTTTTACGTTTTAGGTTCTTAGCATAAAAAATTAATTTGTTCTCTCATTCATTTAATTGAAGTATTGAATTAACATTTAAATTTAAATCAAAATTATATGGAAATAAAAAATTAATATAATAGTATTGTGAGACCAGATGAATAGTGTTAAGAACTAAGAACTCACGGTTGTAGAAAAATCTGCAAAGAGTTGCTGCTTAAGCACATGTGGCAGTACAGACCCACATGAATAGTGCTACGAACTAAGAATTAAAAACTAGCATTGGAGATGTTCTAAGTTAATTTCACATAAGTGTTTTAAAACTCGGCTCGGTTATCAACTCGGTTGGGGTACCGAGTCACTGGTCGGACCAATGGGTCACTGATTCGATTGCTTGACTCGGTGTGTATTAAAAAATCATAAAAAATGTCCAATGCAATATATATTCATATATAATTAATAAAACGCGTCTCCAATCAATAACATGGTGATGGTGCAGTGGTTAGGTTTCCTCCGTATTTCCTCTATGGCTTGTGTTTGAACCCTCCCCATTCTCAAACATAATATCACGTTTTTTTCTACTACATACAAAATATTTCCAATTGGATATTTTTTTTTGTCAATGGTAAAATGATTTGACATTAAACCATTGACCACATATGGCCCAACGTCAACAAATTAAAAGAAAATTAAAAAACATGAAAAGGGGGACTCGCATTGACCAAAAAAAAAAAGAAAAGAAAAGGGTGACTCGCCGGTTCAATCAAAAAATCGACCGAGTCAACAGTTTGATCATTAAACCGGTCGGTTCGAAACGGTTCCAACCGAGTGGCATACACAACCGATCTGAAGTGAGGTTCGGACCGGTCAGGCCACCGAGTTCAGATCCAACCGGTCGGACCGGCCGGTCCGAGCCGAGTCTTAAAACACCACCAAAGTGTAATGAATAGTGTAAGGATAACATTAATAGATTTTCTCTATGTAATTTTCCCTAATCCAATAATATAAGCCATGGAGAATAGTGATTAGAGACTCATATACCAAGGGTGTACGGTAGTGGGATACAGAACAAACATGCTAAATCCTGGAACCGAGATGAATGTATAAACTCCATTTGAGAAATGAATTTGAGGTCCGGTACTTTTATGCTGACAACGGTCTGAAGACACTCTTCACTGTGTTGAGTTACCCTGCTCTATTCCACTTCTGCATTGGGGTCACAGTCAATGCCTGCAAAGTGCAGACAAAACAAGAAACTGCAACTAATAATATTAATAACAAATACATCCTGTCCACTCCAATCAACAGAGACTCAAAAAGTAGCTTCACCCTCTCTGAGCACCATTGAACCATTCCAAGGAACAAAGCAATGGCAAGAGAGTTTAGCTTCATCTTTGCTGCATCACTTCTGCTTATGATTCTGGGTTTGTGCTCTTTTCTTCCTTTCTTTTTACATTATTATACTCATGTTTATCTCAGTCTTGTTACAGCTCAGTTGTGTTCATGTTTGTGTGTAAATAAATACACTTGTTTTCTGTATTTTGATTCATAGATTTTGTGTGATGGGGGTGTGATTTCTTACCTTACTTGTATAAGACCACCGTTTTCTCAGAGCTATTTTCTCCCTCTCTTTTGGTGACTCTGATGTAGGTTGCTGTACAACAATGTCCTTTGTTTCCAAGGGCTAGATTGTGAGCCTTCAACTGGCTTACCTATCACATGGTCCTCAAACTACGTTTTACTTCTATTTAGGCATTCCCTCCCTGGGTTCTTAACAGTAAAAATGATATGAGCTTGCTTGGAAGTTGTTTATGAGAAAGGAATGCTTTTTAATTTTAGTTAGATAGGTTGAAGTCCAACTTTTTGAAGCACAATAATATCAATCATGGAGTTTCATTTTACTAATGGCTTGCATAGCTCACATTTGGGTAAAAAGAGAATATCATTGGTTATTTGTTACATATAAAAATTGCTTTTTGTTCCTAGAAGTATCATTTTACTAATGGCTTGCTTTTAAGATAGAGGTTTCCACACTAGTAAAGCTGGAATTTTCTTTCTTTCTTTCTCTCTCTCTCTCAAGTCTTATCTAACAGATCCATTGAGTTCTTTGCAATTGTTAATTGATTTTTGTGAAATTTTGACAGATTGTTGCAATGGTAGTTTTGTTGGAATTTGCTATGGAAGGAATGCTGATAACCTTCCTACACCTGATAAGGCGGTCCAACTGATTCAACTTCAGAAAATAAAATATGTTAGGATCTATGATTCTAACATACAGGTTCTGAAGGCTTTTGCAAACACTGGAGTTGAGCTCATGATTGGGATTCCAAATCTAGATTTGCTTCCGTTTGCCCAGTTCCAATCAAATGCAGACACTTGGCTGAGAAACAGCGTCCTCCCTTACTACCCAGCCACTAAGATCACATACATAACTGTTGGTGCAGAAGTCACAGAAAGCACCAGCAACATTTCAGCATTGGTAGTGCCTGCTATGAACAATGTCCTTGCAGCCCTCAAGAAAGCTGGACTTCATAAAAAGATTAAAATTTCCACCACCCATTCCCTTGGGGTTCTGTCTCGATCGTTCCCGCCTTCTGCCGGTGCTTTCAGTGGCAAACATGCTCACTTCCTGAAGCCATTGCTAGAATTTCTTGCTGAGAACCAGTCACCTTTTATGGTTGATATATATCCTTACTATGCTTACCGAGACTCTTCGAACAAAGTGTCCTTGGACTATGCCCTTTTTGAATCTTCCTCTGAAGTTGTTGATCCAAACACTGGTTTGCTGTATATGAACATGTTTGATGCCCAGATTGATGCTATTTATTTTGCACTGGTGAGTCTGAATTTCAGGACAATTAAGGTCATGGTCACTGAAACTGGTTGGCCTTCAAAAGGATCGCCGAAGGAGACAGCTGCTACTCCTGATAATGCACAAACATACAACACTAATCTGATACGGCATACTATTAACGACACCGGCACGCCTGCGAGGCCCGGAGAAGAGTTGGATGTCTACATTTTCTCATTGTTCAACGAAAATAGGAAGCCTGGTTTGGAATCTGAGAGGAACTGGGGATTATTCAATCCAGATCAGACAAGTGTGTATAGCCTAGATTTCAGCGGAAAAGCTGATGTTGATGTGAATGTGACTACAGATGGAAATGTAACCGGATCAAATGGAACAACATGGTGCATCGCTTCGAGTAACGCCTCACAGATTGACTTGCAGAATGCCGTAGATTGGGCTTGTGGTGCTGGCAATGTGGACTGTACTGCTATCCAGCCTAGCCAGCCTTGTTTTGAGCCAGATAACCTTGTCTCACATGCATCATACGCTTTTAATACCTATTATCAGCAAAATGGGGCTTCAGATGTGGCTTGTGGTTTTGGAGGGACTGGTGAAATAGTCGATAAGGATCCGAGTATGTTCATTGCTTCCCATCATCAATTTTGCTTTTCTGTTTTCTGTCGGTTTTTGTCATGTACAAATTTGCTTGGCAACTTTTGCATACTTATTGTTATCTCCAACTCTGCAAATATTTTGGAGAAGGGTTGTACTTGTTTGACATTATAGTCCATAATATTAGATCCTTTGCTAGCTCTGTTTTCAAAAATCTATTCTAATATGTAAATTGAAAACCATGTGAGTAGAGCTATAGAGAAAGTCATTAGAGTTTGCACTAGAATGTGTATGTTATGTGTACAATCTGTTTTGAAAAAAGCTAGTCTACTATGAAAACCATGTGACTAGAACTGTAGAATTAAGTAATTAGAGTTGAAGGATTTGTTTTGTATGTGTACAAAGTACCACAATGACTGCACAGATAGTAAGTTGCTGGATATTATTGTCTCTCATACTTGCTGATATCATTGCTGTTTGTTTAATCATCCGTGTTGCTGAGAGTTATTGATTAAATTGGTTGTCATTCTGGCTTTGTTCTGTGCACCCAAGTATTTCTTGAGACTAGTTTAGCTACTGATTAACTACTTGTTTTTAATTCTGCAGCCTATGACAACTGCATCTACATGAGAACTGGGTATGTTCACTCCTTTTGATGTTGTTTTGTCTGTTATTAGACGTCCTAAAATTATTATATTGTATGGTATTTATTATCAAGATTCAAGACTAGCATGACATTTGTGTTTGTTCTTCCATTGTTTATGCAGAAATAACAAAACCATGGCTAGTAATACAACAGCGATATCTTCACTTCCACCCTCCTCGCTTCCATCCTCCTCATCCCAGGAAAAAGTTCACACATCGATCTCTCATGTTCTTGTTTTAACCTTTCTCCTATTGTTGATTCTGGAACGAGCCAGACATGCTTGATTGATGACTAAAAGAAAAAAGGCTAGCTTTTTATTGTAGAAAACGTAGTATGATTGATGATTTTACCATGTATCATGTGTGTATGCTGCTTTTGGCTTGATGGGGGGAGTAGTGATTTGAGAATTGAGATGCTTTGTGACTATGCATCAGCAAAATGCAAAATTGTATGAAAAAATTTAACTGCTGTAGAGATTGATTGGAACAATATTGCCCCCAGTTTTGTAATCGAGTGACAGGCCAAAACAGCTAGTCTAGATAACCGACTTTTCTGTGATTTATTTACGTCCAGTTTAGTAGTTTAATGTAGGGTCAGAATCCAATTATTCAATTATGTTAAGAAATGAGCTAATTTGCTGAACATATTGCCCTTATATTATAGGGTTATGTGGACGGTAAAGCAAATATTGGATATCATATAGAATTGAACTCATACTTCAGTAATGAATAGAGAAATATCACATCGTTGATATATTATTATACATCAAATAGGTGAGAGGTACTGAAGTTCCATCAACTTGATTTTTTGATTTTTTGCGTATATGATAAAAGGTAACACCTACAAAATCAATTCTGAAACATAGAATGACCACAACTTAGCTTTGATGATCAAACCACCAGTTAGAACTTAGAACGATGGAAGCTTTGTTTTGACCGATGACTTATCATATAGTTGATGCATGCTATTGGTCGACTATGGTGGCTTTGGCTATATGGTCATTGGGGCCGACTAAAACCTTGAGATAATTCCTCAATAATTTACTAATTTAGCATCGATTCTTTTAAATTCATTTAAACTACATATTAATCCAATTAATCAGACAAGTTTACACACCAATATCAATTTTCGAGACGCTATGTCACAAAGGATGTCACAAAGGAGAAGAACACTATATGGCTTTCGCCATAATTTTCTTTGTTCAAGCTTATCTTTAAAATCTTTTTTTTTTGCTACATCAGAAAATTAGCTTGTCTTTAAAATCTGAATCAAGGTCCACAAATATTATTATACCCTATATATTGTAATTACCAGGTTTGCATTCAGTTCACTTGGATAGGTTTGGAAGTTAACCATGATACTAGCCCTAGGATGGAACTATGATCATAACAGGGCTTCCTAAGACAGATACGTCAAAAACTGTTGAGTGCTGGCGACCTGGTAGACAATTGCAAGTAGAAAATAGAGAGGCTACAACTTGGTATTATCAAGAAGGCTTTCTGCCAGATAAAAGAAAATAAGCAAAGTTTTTTTTTTGGTTTGTTTTTAATTTATACCAATCATTGTACCATACCATTAAAACCACTGTGATGTATACAGGTACCTGCTAAAGAAAGCACAACAAATGCTAGTCATAACTTCTCAAGCACCAAACACTTCTTTCCTGTAAGCAGATCCCATGACTTTTAATACCCCATAATATTATTACATCACGGTCAAGCATTGTCTTGGCAAGCCAATGCAAAGCCTTGTATAGGAGCCAATAAAATAAACATGATAACAAGAAATACCATACAATTAAAGACCCTGATCAATGAGATAATCACCAAGCCTTTCAACTATCATGTTGCACTGACCCGGAGTCATAGGTTCATCATAAATGCCAATGATCAAGGCTTGATTGGTCTTCTTGACAGTAACACCACCAGGACCCTGAATAACATGGAAAAAAACTCAGATTATGGCAATAAGGGTCAAAACAACATGAACGCAATATCCGCACAAGATATCGAGCAAGAAATGAACCAATATATGTTCATGTTCCATAGTTGAATCCAGAATTTGAAAGGCTTACTAAGGTTTGAGATAAGCTTAATGTCTGACAATCATTACATCAAGCATCTACAAAGCATTTACTTGTTGAAGAAACACCTAGAACTGTGTAATGATCATCTGGCATTAAGTGTATCTTGATTTCAAAGCCTAGATTTGTCTTTCAAATTTTGGATTCAGTTCTGAAACACGAACACACATCAGTTTCACTTCTTGCTTGGTATCTTGGTGAAGATATCATGTGATCAAACACCTAGAACGAATCAGGGATCAAGATTCTCTCATGTGAAAACTTCATATGACACTGTCATGCGAAAATATTGAGTCTAACTCCCTCTTGGCAAAATTTCACATGACAATCGATGCAAGGATCCTAATCTGACCTAAACAGTTAATATGCAACTATGCGAGCAACCATTGTCAAATAAGTTAAGTGATACAATCACTAGGCTAAAATTCATTTTAGTCCCTAATAGATATAAACTTAACATTTATAAACCTATATTTAAAATGGTTGTCATGTGTGATAGCATGTTCGGATTCGCTTCTTATAACTCACTCCTATTAACATTAGAGCCAGCAAATTGAGAATTCATCATTCACAAATTTATCTTTCAATACAAAATTGAAGCTAAGATTAGAAGTTAGAAGCAGTTGTTGTTGTTACCTTCTTCCCTCGAATGACAGCTCCAGGCTCACCTTGAATCACCATATATTTTGTGCCACCAAGATACAATCCAGTTGGAGCAAGTGATCCAGGCTCCGCAAAATCATTCATAATCCCAGTTATTTCCTCAGGCTTGAACTAAATCAACAAAAATGAAATCAGATCCGTTAGATCACCGATGTTGCCTGCACACAACAAAATGCTTGCTCATTCAATAATTACCTGAGGGAAATTGGCGCTCTGTGCCCAAACGCTGCCGTCTTGGCCGAGGATAGCGGCGGAGCTGAGATGATTACCTTCGATTTCGCAGAGAAGGTGATCATCGACGTAGGTTTGCCACGACATCTTCTTCCTTTCTTTATTTTTCTCGCTTGGGAGTTTGATTTTCCGGGAAAATTTGCTGGGAAAATTTCTGAGTGTTGCTCTGTTGTGTTGTGTTCAGCAGAAGTAGCGTTGAAACCACGTAGTTAAGTCCACCTTGCATCTATGTTAAATTACGTGAATATCCTTACATTTACCCCAATTTCGCTGTTTCGTCCCCGAAATATTCGCTGTCCTTTTCAAGCAAAAAGTTTCATTTTCTTCTTTGACATTCACGTCACTTTTTTGTCTTTTTTTTTTACTTTCAAATTTAAATACCGAAATTATAGAGTAATTAATATATTTTCCGCGTCTAAAGACACAAATGCGAATATTACTGACTGAAAACAAATTGGAAGGGGTCAAAATTTATACGGTTAAATCATGTCATAAAATTTTAACAAACTCAAATCTTGTACGAGCAAGTGTACTTTCTAATTGGTTTTTTTTTGTCAACGTTTGTATAGTTTATTTTTTCAAAGCGGTAAATTGATTGATAGATCAAAATCAAATCACACTTACTATCATTAACAAGAATTAAACCCCAACAAAGCAATACATCAATGCAACACTAGATTTTTTTCGGTATTAACGAGATATCCTCACAACCGATTAATTTGTAGCTACATTGTCAGTGCACTAAGCAGAAGAAGGTTGATCAATGAGGTTTTTTTTTTTTTTTTGCAAGAGTTTGGAGATAATTCAACTTATTTAACGTCCTGCATCTTCCTAGATCAGAATAAGGCTTCCCTTGCTTAGGAAGAAAATTGACATTAGGGTTATTTGGCAAATAGCAATGACAACTTTGCGGTTGTTCGTGGAAGGTTCGATGATCGTGAGACTGGTGCGAGAATTGTGAGGGAGTGGTGAATACAACAGTGGCAGCAACAATCGGTGATAATTGATTCCAAAGAACTAGCCAAAAAAAATATGGGTCAGCATACAACCGTTGGAACCTTAAACTAAAAACTATGAAACTAGAGGAAATTAAACTTAAATTATATTGCTCTAGTACCAACTTGAAAGAAATATTCTAATTGATTAGTTACTACTCTACGACTAAATTTTTTAGTCGTTGATATAAAATTTCAATTGATAATCCCGTGGATAATCAATTTACTACTTAAAAAAAATTCCACCCTATAACTTCCCTTTACTCTCTTTAGTATTTACAACATATGTCAACAAACATTATGATATGTTGTTCAGGAAACTAAATGGAGCAAGGGCGGAGCTAGGGCTACCTAGCTAGGGAATATCTTTTTTTTTTTCCTTCTATTGGAGCGAGTAAAACGAGATCTCAAACTCAACTTCTTCCTCTCTTCTTTTAGGTTGTTTTCCCCTTCATAATCTTAAACATACCCAAAAATTTGAACAAGCGTAAAATCGGTCCAACTCACCTGGGTAACTTGATTTCCGGACTCGATTTACTCAAAATTAACCATGGTCGACTCGGCCCAAGTTAAGTTCATATCCAACTCACCCGGGTAACCTAATTTTCGGACTCGATTTACCCAAAATTAACCATGGTCGACTCGGCCCAAGTTAAGTTCATATCGACTTTGGTTGGTTGGGCCATAATGATCCTAAAACGAATTGAAGCCAACCTTTTGCTCAGTCCTTTTCCACGCCACACCCCGAGGGAGATGGAAACAAAAGAAAGAAGTGATGTGATAAAAAAAAGAGTTCCCCTAATATGCATCACTTTTAGAGTGGTGTAATTTTACACCACTTACTTTGACCAATTATAGCAGGTCAACACATTATTTTTTTTTAAAAAAAGTATCATTAAAAATTTGTTATATATTAATTTGTTTAAAAAAGATATGTTGACCTATTATAGCAGGTTAAAAAAAATTGGTGTAAAATTACACCATTCTAAAAGTGGTGCATATTATTAGGGGCCACCTAAAAAAAAAAAGGAGAAAAATATGAGGAGAAATTTTGGGCAAAGAGGATGAAAGAGATAGTGGACTAAATTTATCAAAACCCATGTAGAAAACATATGTTTCCAATTCAAGTTTGATGTATTCATCGCTTCAATATAATTTTCGGCGTTCAAAGATTAGAATACTCATTCCTTATTCCAACCTTAAGGGGAGTATTTCAAAACAAAAAAAAATAAAACCTTAAACAAGGGGATAGCACTCATAGTCATAACAGAGCACCAGGGTAGAAAACAACATCAGGGTACCGACATTTAATCATTCAAAAAGTCGATTGTTTAATTCCCACATGGTTATTGTCTACGAAAACTCCCAATTCAGGGTTGAAACTTATGCAGACCATAATAGAACAAAAAAAATCAAGGAGTATAGCAACCAGAAAAAAAACTTCAAATCTTGAAAATATAGGTCTACAGACCCTGATCGATGAGGTAATCTCCCAACCTCTCAACAATCATGTTGCACTGTCCAGGAGTAACAGGTTCATCATAGATGCCAAAAACTAGAGCTTGACCGGTTTTCTTTATGGTGATACCTCCAGATCCCTATCCAACAAACAGAGAAGTCATTTTTCATACAATAAACTCATCAAAGCCACTCATCTAGATTATTTGAAAACCATTTGATTCTTAGTTACAACAGACACTTGACTCATAACGTGAAGCCTTTCAAGGTATATCATCACAAAAATAAAACAGAAGGTGTTTTCAATATTTACTAAAATAAAACTGGTATTGGGTTGTCCAGCTGCATCTTCTTCTTCTCATATCATTTGTAAGAGAGGAGAAAAGCAATATGTGTATGAGAAAGATGCTATAACATGAATCACCCACAAATGCAACTGTTTAATGAATGAGTAGCAGATACAGGTTAAAAAAAGGTGTCATTCTTGGTGGTAAATAAGAATAGAATTTGAAAACTTTCTTTTTCCTCTAGAACAACTACAAAGATCATATAAGAGGGAAAGGCAAATTTTTCAATGGTGGCCTATCATCAATACCAGTGCAGCGGCTCACCATTCACACACAATAATTGTTTTCCCTCATAACATGTCATTGCTTTTTAAGGAAAAAGAGATAATTTAAATCCATAGACTTGCAGAGTGTTTAGTGACGGTAGTTAGTAACTTGGTATAATTGTTGACATAAACTTCCGAATTTTTGTTCACAAAATATTTTTGGAGTTTTGGAGGTGAGATAAAAGGAAAAGAGAATCATCAAATCTAATGATATCACATGAAAGTACAACAATTAACGAAATGAAATCGGACCACCATAATGTCAATGCCACCCAAAATTGCCCCAAGAAGAACTAAAGCTAGAAAACCAAATCAAATAAATAAAAACAACAATCACATAATTATGATCAGTGTGTTATATTCCAAATGCATTGGTTATTTTCGGAATGAGCAAGACAAGCTAAGTTACCTTCTTCCCACGGATAACAGCTCCTGGCTCTCCCTGGATTACCATGTATTTGGTACCCCCAAGGTGCAAGCCAGTAGGAGCAAGATGTCCAGGTTCGTCAAAATCTTTCATGATACCAGGGATCTCACCAGCCTTAAACTGAAAAGAAGCATATAGTGGATCAAACCTTCAAATTCCAACAGCACAAATGTCACATAAAAATAACACGAAACTCGCAATCAAGACAAGCATTTATGGTCAGTGTGTGAAAGTTACCAAGGGACAAGCAAGCAGGAGATAAAAAGTGAGTTAAAAAAAAATCATTATTCATAGTGATCTGGAGATGCAGTGCGCATTTAAATTCCGTTAAACTCAATGTGGATCTCACATTGGAGCCAACGTGTCAAAATTCTGCTTCTCCCATCCACGTGACATTAAACTCAATGTGGCAAATTCAGGCTTCTCCTGACCACATTGAATTTTGACACGTCGGCTCCAACGTGTCAAAATTCTGCTTCTCCCATCCACGTCACATTGAGTTCGATGTGGTGGCTTCTCCGTTGGTGCATCGAGATACCTAAAATCAGGTAGGCATTCGCTCTAGCGCCAAATCGACAAGCATAAACTAACAGCTTCAAGTCAATTGTTTACTTCATATCATGAACTCAATTCTACTAAAAATCATTAAAAGAAATGGTAAAAATAGATCCTAAACATAACAAATGCTAACAAGAGAAAAATTGAAAATATTTATTAACATTTTTCAGTAATTTTCTTCTCGATTCATTCAGTAACAGCACTTGTTAACAACATGCAAATCCTAATTGTAAGCATGATAATTCTCGAAGATTCACCCGAAATGACCAAACACGACAATAGCATAGCCACAGAAAAATAGGAAATCAATCAATCGATTCAATCAAACGAAACATTCATTCAATGATTCAAATTCTCAGAAGCATGAGCACAGATCCAGCACTGCGATGAAGAGATCGGAGATTATATATACCTGAGGGAAGTTGGCACTCTGAGCCCAGATGGAACCGTCGTGGCCGACGATGGCGGCGGAGGAGAGGAAATGCCCTGTGGCATCTATGTCGCACATCAAGTGGTCATCGACGTAAGTTTGCCACGACATTTTTCGTTCGTTCTTGTTGGTTTTCTTCTCTGTTTCACACTCTCTCTGTTTCTCTCGCTTGATGCTTGTTTGTGGTTTTGTTTTTTTGGTTTCGTTTTTTGTGGGCTTGGAAATGTTGTTTTTAAATACTCATCCAGAATGGCTTATTTTCCAATTTTCTATTGTGACCATCCCTTTTGCTTTCCATTCAATTCCTGCCATTCCTTCATTTTAGGACCCAATTCCTCTCCTCTTTTAGATTGGATTGCATACACCCCATGTCCACACTTTCCTATATCATGTGGTTTTATATAATAAATAAAAAGTTTGGGTGGATTCGACTCCGGTCATCATCACAGGTCATGACATATCTTCAGAATCATATATCACTTGTAAAGGTACTTACAGATTGCTCACATATACAACTCGTGTACCGACAACAAGCTGAACCAACATGTGTTAGTCACATATGATACATAATAATATAGTTTTCCAAACATTAACTATTATACATATCATGGTGCCAGATTTGCTTGGAGTCAGGTATCTATTTTTCTCTTGCTCTATTGACAAATCTTTGATGCATACACCCCAAATATTTTACCTATTGTAGAAAATCTAGTCTTGTTTTTCAACTTGATGTTTTACTAGCTATTCCTTCGCAAAGCAATAATAGTCAAGAGAACTATAATTATGTTGTTGCGCATCTAGTTTCCTCGTTGTTACAATTTTCTCGTTATCGTTGAAATTACGGTTGAATTGTCGTTTGATCTTAATCTGATAGCTCATATTCACACTGACAATTATATATACTTAAAATTAACTACTCCAAATTTGAATTGTCTTGAAATCTAATGACTTAAATTCAAAATGACAATTATATACTTGAAATTGTTCTATTTAAATGAGTCATCCGATTTTAATCGAGCGACTATGAAATCATGAATGTAGTGACTTTAAAGAACTTCGAATGAGAGAAACTCAAATCAAATGATTGTCATAAGGGGATTAGGAATCTATATTTGTATATAAACATGAAAGCACTTTGAACATATTAGAACTCGATCAAGTTTGTCTAAAAAAAAATCTTTTGTTTTTGTCTTTTAAAGATTTTTGGAATAAATACTCAGAGAGTTACCAAAGGATACTTATATCATATAAGAATAAATTTTAAGGAGCATTACATAGTGCAAATACATAAATAAATTAAGAACAAAAACATACTCACTGAAGCAAACAAGTTGATACATCCAGGTTAAAACAAGATGAAAAACCCTAAACTCACACCAACCTAAACTTGTAGAATGTCTCTGACAGCCCCAATTATTAGCAGGCTTGGGCCTTTTATTAGCTTGACATCTCTCCGTCGAAAGTACTGTTGATCCGTTGAGCCCATTTCATTGCAATTCTAAATTATAGTATAGGCTAATTAAATTTAAAAATAAAAAAAATGTAGAAACGGGATAAAATGTCATGCCAGAATTATAGTGCCAATGAGCATGATTAGTAGAAATAATGTATGATGATTCTTTTAAGATAAGTAACTGTAATAGAGGAACACCGGATAATGTTTATTGCCGAAACAACAATGATATATACACATCTCCTTTTTTATACACTTCATTTCCACATATTTTTATTTTTATCTCTCTTATCATCTATCACATCACATCTTATACTTTATCTCTCTTATTTTTTCTTTTCTTTTTATCTCTCTTCATCCACCTCTTTCCACCTCACTTTGAGGTGTTAACAAATAATTATTCATTGCCGAAAATGATATTGATAAATAAGTAATGATGCGACTAATTAAGATTAATTTTTATTTTTCTTTGGCTTAAAAATAATATTTGTGCAGATAAGGATAAGAATTATCAACGAGAAAAACCATACATGAGATGAGATCATCTTTAGAGACCCCCTGAGCAAGTCGATCATGATCTGCAATAACTAAGCTCATTATCTATGGCGTGTTTTAAAAGGTCCTGGATAACGATTGCTAACTAATTAATCATCGTTATATGGTTGGTGTTTCTGCATGCAAATGGATTTAGTCCCATACTTGATGTTAAATGGCCATTGATTAAAGGAATTAATTACTAATATCAAGCAAAAATGCAAAATAGAGCAAAACCATTGGGGCTCCACAGGGAGGTGGTGTTGAAGTGATGCATGGACCACACACCACACTGAAATGATCATTATATCATTCATCAATATTGTTGACCAAAGACCAAATTACAACCCAAATGCTCTGTCTGCCCACCAACAATTCTCCTTCATGCTTGATGCTGGTGATGGCCATGGAGAATGTCCCATATATGGAAGTACGGCTCATCACGTTGCCCATTGCCAACCTGCAGGACTCACAATCGAGGACAAGTATTTTTGCATGTCACATGAACTTTTTATATTTGTGTTGAGCTAAAAACCATTTTATATTTTCAAGTTTTGACATATATAATCTCACATGTAATATTAAAAAAAAAGCTTAAATATGTTTTTAATCAATTTTAGATTAATATAATATAATATAATTTTAATCCCTGAAAAAATTATTCATTTTTAGTTCCTATAAAATAAAAAATCATGTGATTTTAGTCTCTGAAACTACGAGAAAAGCGCTAAATAGAGTCAGCAGAAGCGGATGGTAACAAGGTGAAAGCCGACACTATAGTTGATTTAGAGTATGAGTCTAACATTATGTTTTAGCATGGATTTATCCGACTTTAAGCGTACGCAACTCACTTAGTACAAATTCGTAATATTTAGCATTTAGTTGATTATATGATATAATTTTGTCAAACTACACTAGTTTTTTTTTGTTGGTAAATGGCGTTAAAAGAAAACAAAACTAAGGTCTCAAATGAGGAACACTAAGACTATCCGCCAACAACAGAGGAGCAATCCTAGATGGAGGCGCAGAGAAATACACGACCTACACCGAATGCAGATCACCACCAAGCTTAGCCATGAAGTTTGCCGGAACATTCCCCTCCCAAAGAGTATGCAGCATGTCAACACACCAAGACCTAGTTTGGTTAGCTATATCACCAAACTAAAATTAGTATATCTATGTTATTATTTATCTATAAGAACATCTATAAAATAAAAATACTTGTCTCTGATGAAAATACTAGAAATCGATCCCATATATAATCATTGTACTTAACTACTTATTATATGTTTGAAATTTAAAAAAAATCAAATTAAATTACACTCACCTTTTAATTAAATATTGATCCTTTAAAATGCTTGTCGTTATATGAAACAAAGCTGCCAAATAGCAAATACATAATATATCGTATATTAAAGTTCCTATGTCATGAAATATATACTTTACTTGTTTTTTTTCCTCTTATTTTTTATACAAAAATAGATGAAATCACTAGCACTATCATGATGGGACATACAAGAGAGATTGCTTTCCAACGCTTAAGAGCTGGATTTAGATAACCCATACCATTATACCAACTTGGAGGATAAGTTTGTGCTATTGGACAATCAAGTGTTGAGTAGTCTCTGGATATCCGATCCTCTTCATATAGAAAGTTGTTCACGAAAAATTACTAGAACTCTTAAGTAGAAATGAACATGTCTTATAAATTCTTAAGCAAGTAGGTCAGGGAGCCTCTTAAATCTATCCTTTAATTAAATTTTATAAATTAAACATTAAAATATAAATCTACCATTTTATTATGATATAAATGAAAGGTGGAATATTGCAATTCTTTTTGTATAGGATCGTAATCCGAGTGATATGAGATTAATCATGAGTAATGGAATATGAACATCAACGAACTGTGCCATATAGTATCTTTTATTGTGTCCAGCAAAAACTGCAATTGAAGAGTTGACGTTGCAAATAAACTTGCTTTGATTAGTTCCTTATCATCACTGCCTAACAATAATGAGGGAAACTAACCAAAAAAGAAGAAGAAGCGCCGTCAAGTCAAGGATTATAGAGGACAAGAATGTGACAAATGAATGTGTTTTATATCCTGACTCTTTGTCCATATCCCCCTTCATGATTTCTATTCAATTCAATTCAACCTCTTCCTTATTTCCAATTCCTTTGACAACGTGATGACACCCTAAATCCAGCTGTTGAGGACCCCATCCCTGACCCTGAGTTAGGATCAATTTCTCTCATGTAATAATAATGGAAATTAATGATGTAGCTAAAAGAAAAGGAAAAACAACGTATCTTTCAAAAACATCCTTAAGCGCAAAGATGATCACGCAGAAGCAACATACATACGTAACTATTTGTGTCAACCCAATATAACATTTTTCTTAATCTCTCGTTTTTTGCAAATTAACCCCATCAATGAAATATTGAGCTATTAAAAAACGCATGAGACAAATATGGATCGATCCTGATTGTTTAAATAAATTCAAGAAACCCAATATTTTTTTTTTGAAATCAAGAAATCCAATATATACTCATGAGAAATATTGGATCCATTAGCACATATAGAGATGATCACACACTTGCCATTTGGGTTTGACCTAATAAAACTTACTTGCAAATGATGATTCTCAAAGAAGCTCAGAATAGGTCACGTTAACAAATGTAGTCACATAATTTTTTTATCGAGTCTTACATTCAACTTATATTTTAATAAAATGAAAATTCGTCAATGAGCACAAATAAAAAAAATTTATAATTGTTCATGGGAAAAAATTAAAAATACTCACAACTCAATTCTACATCCACTCTACTACCCTAGAGAAGAATAAAAATAGAAAATAAATAAGTAAAAGATATCATGAGTGATATGATAGAAAAAAATAAAAAGGAAAAAATAAAGTAAAGATTTCAGTAAAAACGTGTTACACAGATAAATAAAAGTCAAAATATAATTATATGATCATGTGGATATATTTGCCAGTACATAAAAATGTATTATTGTTTAGAAAATGCTTTAATTAATACAGTTTTATAATATAATTTAATTTTATAGCTCAAATCATTAATTAAATTATATAAAGATATTGTTTACATAATTATTAATTATGTTTCTTATTTAAAAAATAAATAAAAAATTATATATAAACATATTTTTACATAATTATTAAATGTCAATTATTTTTCACATTTTTTTGAAAACCAATGAAATATTATTTACTATAAATGATCAATTAACCACCTAAGATCATCACAACTGTAGTGGTACCAGATAATGACAACTGTATAATATGTGAATACTAATATTCACCCTCTCCTAATTAATCTAGTCTTAATTAAAAATTGTCAATTAAGCAAACTCATTATTATTTTTCCTTGTTTGTTAATTATTTTTAACTTCTTTAATCAGGGCAAAGATCACTCTCATGATCCCAAATCTACAATTTCTAAAGCAGTGTATATTATAAAACAATGGGATATATACCATGGAATCACCAACAAGATCCGGTGAGTCGATTCTCCTGAAGCAAAAATGGGATTAACGGTGCAGATCTAACAATAATCCCTTCGCGAGCGGGATTCAGATCCTCTCATATAGAAATTCTCTGGTATTAACATGAGAGAATTTCCACGTGAGAGAGATTGGAATCCTTACAGCTAAGAGAGAGAACCCTACTAGTACTATAAATTGCACTGTCCCCATCGAAACGCAACACACACTCACTCCATCATGACCATGCACCATTTTCGTGTTCTTCTTCTTCTTCTTCACTAGTTTTCCCGCTACAAGGAAAAAGAAAATCCACACCATTTTCGTGTTCTTCTCCACTGTGAAATTGAAGTTGATCGATTCAATGGATCCATGTCCCTTTGTGCGTCTCACGGTGGAGTCTCTGGCTTTGAAGCTTCCGGTAGCAACCAAACCGGCACCGGTTTCCGGCGTTCACCCTTCAACCACCCCTTGCTTCTGCAAGATTCGGTTCCATGTTTTCCCCTCTCAAACCGCCCTACTCCCCCTCTGCTCCTCCGATTCCCCCTCGCCGGAAACCACCACTTCCGCCGCCGGCTTCCACCTCGGCCCCGCCGCGCTCAAGCGACTCTCCGGGAAGCCGGTCGCTCTTCGCGTCTCGGTTTACTCCGGTAGCATGGGCCGCACCTGCGGCGTTTCTGGTGCTAAGCTGCTCGGTCGCGTCACCGTCAGCGTTGACCTCGCCGGAGCTATGTCTCGCCCCGCCACGTTCCACGGCGGGTGGCAAAGGCTTGGGAAGAAGCAGCGTGAACCGGAGCATAAGCCTTCGGCTCGGCTTCACTTGGTTGTCCGGACTGAACCGGACCCCCGATTTGTGTTTCAGTTCGGCGGCGAGCCGGAGTGCAGCCCGGTGGTTTTTCAGATTCAGGAGAATATCCGACAACCTGTTTTCAGCTGCAAGTTCAGTGCTGATCGGAACTGCAGATCCCGGTGAGTGACTCACTGAACTTTTCTTCGTTACTAGTATTATCTGGTGCATTTTAGTTTTCTTTCATTGTCTCTGCTATTGTGATCCATGTTGGTTAATCAACTAGAAAGATATTACAATTGCATTATTCTGCCAACATGTTTAAGAGTTTAATTTTCATATTCAATTGAATTGCTGAATATTAGCCTTAAATCAAGTTTTTTTCAATCCAATCTATTTACAAATTTTTCGTTGAAAATTGTCAACTTTTAGCATTTACTCACTTAAAAGTGTTAATGGGATTCATTTTATAAAATAACTTTTAAATTCTACTAGTTGACATGAATTCAGTTTCGAAAACTCTTTTTTTATTTATTTAAATGAAGGGGTAGCCCTCGAGTTTCGTAAATTTTAATTCACACAAACGGAATTGTAAGTTAGATCATATTCATCATTGTTCATCATTTTTGTAGACTTTCATTTAATTAGATTAACCACAGCGAAATGTCGCCCGAGATGAACCATGTCTATTCAGATGTTTCGCCGTGATTCATCTAATTAAATGGTGCTATTGTATTAAAAAAAGCTATTGCCAAGGAAATGCTTTTGACAATAAGAAAACTTAGTTGAGAAGTTCAAATGTTTTAATGGATGCAAAATTGGTTAGCTTAAACATTTGACTATTAGTAGGAAAGGAAAAAACTAAAGAGATGATCCTCTTTTAATTCTATAGACATATGTAATATATGAATCAATGGACAAAAGTCAATAAAATGTAAGTACTAATAATAAGTAGAAAAGTTTTGATCTGCAAAAATTATTGATAGTTGGAATATTCTGGTAGGTTAACTAGAGTTATGAGTTAAGGTGAGGTTTAGGCATGTGAGCTGGCTTGTCCATATCTTTAGTGTTGGTACCTAACTATCCATCCGCTGCACATGCTTAGTCGGGTCTCACCATATCCAGCTCAATTCCTTTTCATGTTTCTCTCGTGGCTTAGTTGTTATCCCTTTCTGCTCAATTCATTTGGTGGAAATCATCCCCTCCATTTGTTTCTTTCCTTTTCTTGTGAGACAATCATGGAAAATGGCAGTGGTACCATGAAAATTTCATTTTCAATAGCTGGCATTTCCACTTTTGGAAACATATCCTTGGCACTACAATTTGACATTCCTAAAACATTTACAATTACACAAATACTGTACCAGTTTGGCAGTTTCAGAATTCTCATTCATGTCCCTGATTTTTAGTAAAGCCCCTGTTTTTTATCATGGTAAATGTAGACTAGTCACATAACTGACATAAGTATACTAGTTAAGCAAGGTCTCGGCTTGAGTACTCTTGTGGATAAAAAAACTTGCTAGGAGAGTTAGCCGCCTAGCCCCACCAAAATGTAGATGTTTCCAAATAGCACTTGCTCGCTGTTAGTCGTTAGCTGGATCTAAGATGAATTAGATGCTAGGCTGGTTTTCTTTGCAAGCAAAGAAATGTGATTCAATTTTAAAATTGAACTTTGGGTCATCAAGTTGTTGAGTTAATTAGACCTTAAAAAATAGATAGGTTCACTACTAAATTATCATGTTGCAGCATAAATGGGATTTCATTAGCTGCATACCCAGGTTTGGTCAAACAGACAGGTTGAGATTTTCCAAACTGTTAAACATAACTGCCCTTGATTCCCTCCCATGTGCCAGTACCTGGCTGCACCCTCAATATCTCTCAAATAATTTATTACCTAAAACCCTTGACATTTTCATTAGTATATTACATGTTAGTTGTTACATTTAATTAATGAATGTTTATATAATATATGTTTCTTAGTTTAATCATACCTGTTGTTCATGATTCAGGTCTCTCCCCTCAGATTTTACCAACAAGCCAAGTAGATGGAGAAGAACATTGAAAAGTGTTAGAGATCGTCATGGGAGGGAGAGAAAGGGTTGGATGATAATGATTCATGATCTCTCTGGCTCCCCTGTTGCTGCAGCCTCCATGATCACCCCCTTTGTCCCTTCCCCTGGCTCAGATCGAGTCTCAAGATCAAACCCAGGCGCGTGGCTCATCCTGCGCCCCAACGGCGCCTCCGTGAGCAGCTGGAAGCCGTGGGGGCGCCTCGAGGCTTGGCGCGAAAGAGGCTCCGAGGATGGCTTAGGCTACAAGTTTGCGCTCGTGACTGAGAACGGACCTGTGAGCGGAATTCCCATTGCTGAGGGCACATTGAATGTGAAAAAGGGTGGCCAATTCTGCATTGACTATAAGGTGATGAAGGATCATGGATTGAGTGCAAGGTTACCAGGGAAAGGGTTTGTGATGGGTTCTACTGTGGAGGGTGAAGGGAAAATGAGTAAACCGGTTGTGCAAGTTGGGGCACAGCATGTGACATGTATGGCTGATGCTGCTCTCTTCATTGCTCTTTCAGCTGCCATTGATCTTAGCATGGATGCTTGCCAGCTTTTCTCACAGAAACTCAGGAAGGAGCTTTACCATCATGAAGAACATGTTTCCTAATCCTTTTCATGATTAGCCATGCTTGAAGCCGATTGAATCTGGTTTTTGTTTTTGATTTACCTTTTACCATATATGCTGCAGTGATAGCCAATGTTTTCCTATTCAATGCATAGTGATTAGTGAGAGCATTGGTTTGAGCAGAGGTATATGCATACCTACATACAAAAACTCTTAGGAAGTTTATTAGAGTTGCTAGTTTTGATGGTTTTGTTTTCAAGCTGGGATTTTTCAACAGCAGAAATTAGGGGAGTGATGATTTTAACTGCATTTTTTTGGTACTGAACTGAACATTTGAACTGTACAAACAACCCACAGGCAAATGTAAAATTTATTTATAAATGCAAATTTCTGTTTGTTATTTTTTGTGCCTTTCTTTAATTCGTAATAATTAATAATCGATTTTGGATCACGTTGGTTATGTTTCAAGTTTCAATTAGTAGCATTAAGAGTCTTCTTCGTCAGCGTTGGTTTGTTCATTGGGGTCACTTGCTTCGTGAGGGAAACGTTGTTTCAGATCATTTGGCCAAACTTGGTTCAACTAATGCGAGTGCTTTCGGTGTTTGGAGCTCTCATGTAGCTGGGGCTAGGCCCCTTTTACAGGCTGATGCGCTTGGTGTGGCCTTCTTAAGGCCGTAGTTTTTTCTGCCTTTTTTCTTTTTCTCTGTTGTTGTTATATAAAAAATCAACTGCATATTATACTGATTCTTACTTGAATCAAGTGATTTGCTTTAAAACGACATCTAACTATGTTTGGAAATCTTTCTAGAAGATAGGACGTCGCTTAAGTTTTGATAAGTGCCATGAGGGGAACAAACTTACATTAAAAATTCACACTTTAATGTTTTCATACCTGATGACACCGATTGTCCAAACTGCAATATAAGATGCACATTGTCATATTCATAACATAGTAATTTTGAATTCAATCATCAACAACAAATAGCACTCAAGTTATGAACGATTAAAATATACATAAAGCATTTGGCTGCAATTCACAAGGAAAAAAGTCCAAAGAAAACCAGGTACCAGCCATTACAATTTATCAATCCCTCTCTAAGTAGGTGAGCCCCTCATTTGAAAAAAATGTGAAACCCACACAATTTTTTTAGATAGTGATGCAGAACGGAACTCGTCCAGATTTTGAGGAACAGAAAGGGTTACAAATCTAGGTTTCCATCACAGGCATCTGTAACTAAGATCTCCAATACTTTTTTAACATAAATTTTAGCAGAGACAGTATGGAATTACAAGAGGAGCAAGCTCTAATTGATTGTAAATTCAACCAGGATTGTCATCACGTTTCTAGATTGAAAATTTCATAGAGATTGCATATTTACAAAACAGTTCACACTGAGCTTAAACTCTTTGATTGCTAAGCCTTGGTCATGGAACCTTAGAAATGTTTTCTTCACATAATGAAGGAAGTTTTTTCTTCCTGAAAAATAAATTATAGACTATATATCTTAATATTTACTAATGTTTGACATATTTTCTGAATCAAAATGTGATCACACATATGAAAAAAACTGAATATACACTAAAATTTATTTTTCTATTAGTTTTAACGTGAAAATATTTTTATTTAAAGTACTCCTTAGCAAAGTTCGCTTTTTTAGAAAGATAAAAATATATATTAGCAAAAGTCTTGAGCGCAGCACTTTCGAGCAGAGAATACAGAGCAAACAAGGTTAGCTGCAACAAAAAGACAACTAAACACCCCAAAGCGAGGAAAACACCCACAAGGACTGAACACATAAAAAAAAAACCCTAACAAAGAGAACCCAAGGCAGCCGGAAAGGACCAAGAAAATCGACATACAAGGATAAACATAAAAAACAGTAAAAGCAAGAACAATTAACCCAGACAACAAAACTACCCTAAACCTTAAACCCTAACCCTAACCCTTAAACCCTAACCTTAACCCTAACCCAAGCACCGACCAACATCAAAGAAGGAAAAACCTTGCTATGAGTTTGCATACAACCTCAGATGATTAGCAATGAGGTGATTCGCATAGCTTCGAGTGGCTTCCTCACCATTCACATCGAGCACAACTCCTAGTATTATATCTCCCTAATCAATCTAGAAAATTACTTTAAACCAATTTTCCTTGTATCCGCTGGTTCATAGTGGAAAATCACATTTTTTATTGTTAAGGAACAAAACCAATAACTAAATGTGCACGTGAGAAAATCCTCGAAGCCTCAAAATATCATCTCATTTATGTTTGAGCTTTTATCTTTGTCTACGAATTATATCTAAGTACATAATTGCTCTCACTCGACTCTTTCATTTTACTATACAACGACTAACCTCAAAGCTTCGGCGGTTCTTCCAACGGGTATTTCCTATATTATGGCTAACTTGTCTTTTCAGCTATACATATTACATATTAGGCTTAATTCCACTTTGGGCCCCTGATCTTTCACAAATGAGCGATCGGGGGCCCCCGTGTTTAAACGTAGCGATCAGGCACCCCAACATTTCAAAAACGTGCGTTTCAAGCCCTTCTGTTAAGTGTCGTTAGTTTGACTAACGGAACTAGTGACGTGGATTTTCTTTTTCATTTTAAAATTATTTTTTTACCCAAAAATTCCCCCCCCCCCAATTCTCTCTCAATCTCTCGACATCTCTCCCTTTCTCACTTTCTTCTCCATTCTTCTCCATTTTTCTCACTTCATCTTCTTCTTCATGGTCGCCGCCACTGCTCTTCGGCCAAGCCGCCACCACCGCGAGCTTCCTCACGCGAGCTCGCCGCTGGCCACACCACCATCACTGGGCCTCCTCCTTCTTCTTCTTCTTCTTCTTCTTCTTCTTCTTCTTCTTCTTCTTCTTCTTCTTCTTCTTCTTCTTCTTCTTCTTCCATGAGAGCCACCGCCGCTGGCCACACCACCATCACTGCGCCTCCTCCTTCTTCTTCTTCCATGAGAGCCACCGCCGGTCACACCATCACCTCCTCATCATCCTCGCGCGAACCTAAAGGGCAGCCACCATGGCCACCACGTGGAAGCCATCACCACCATGAAAACCTAGGACCGTCGCCTTCAAAGTTCGATCTACGGCGAACCGCTCACGATCTCGACAAACCAACACCACCGCTGTGCTCCTCTCCTCGTCCGCAACAAAACCCACAAAGAAATTTCCGATTCCGATGACCTCCGCCGTGAACCGCCGTGCGCCGCCGCCGGAGGCGATTTCCGGCGACTCACCCTCTTCTCCTCTTGTCTTTCTCTTGCTAAATTAGGGTGAAATTAGGGTAAAAAATTGAGGGGAAGCGTGTTTGTGAATTAGGGGGAATTTTTGGGTGAAAAATTTAATCTTAAAATGAAAAAGAAAATCCACATCACTGCTCCGTTTGGTCAAACTAACGGAACATAACAGAAGGGCCCCGATCGCACTTTTTTGAAACGTTTGGGTGCCTGACAGCTACGTTTAAACACGGGGGGCCCCGATCGCTCATTTGTGAAAGATCAGGGGCCCAAAGTGGAATTAAGCCTACATATTATTATTAGGTGCCGCAACATGATTCTCTTATGAAAAACATTTATAAGAAAAAATAATAATTCATATTGACAAAAAAAAAAGGTAATAATAATAATTAAATAATAAGAGAAAATGACCTTTATCGAAACGTCGTCGTCTTAGATATACGTGGTTGTAACCGCGATTCCGTTTCTCTTTTCATTTTCCACAGAAAAGAAAAAGAAAAAGTCGCCGGAGACCGGTTTCCTTCAAAGGCTTCTCCGTTTTCCGGCGATGGATCCCGCCGTACCGTTCCTGTTCCTGCTGTTACTCTCCGCGACCGGTCACATTTCTTCCGAATCCATCCTCAAGCTCCCGTCGGAAAACGACGACCACTGCGACAGCTGGAGGCTCGCGGTGGAGACGAATAACGCAGGCGTGTGGTATCGCGTGCCGGAGAGTTGCGTGCAGTTCGTGGCTGACTACATGGTCGGAGAGCGGTACGTGAGGGACTCCGAGGTGGTTGGGGATTTCTCGTCGGCGTTCGCCAAGGCTGCGGCGTTGACCGGTGACGGTAGAGATGCGTGGGTGTTCGACATTGATGAGACGCTGCTGTCCAATGTTCCTTACTACAAAGCCGTTGGATTCGGGTAATTGTTGTCATTGGTTGTTTGTTGCATTTACAGCCGTTGGATTTGAATGGTGCTTCTGCAATGGAAGAATGTCACTATCTGAATGCATTTATGAGAAAAGCATTAGTAATAATTGAATAAAGGTTTCATTGTTCATCCTTGATTATTTAATATGGTGATTCAAATGAATAAATTAAGAATGTGATTGTGAGGGCTGAAAATGAGATATAAGAGTGTTTGATTATCAGCTTGGTTTGTGTTTTAAACTAGTTTATGATTAAATGTTCTAGGGAGAAGTCATTAGTTGAAAAGCTAGCTCATTATCAGCTGCATTTGAGTCAAAATTAACCAAATCTAATTGCACACTAGGGAGCAAAATTTGTAACTAAATCACTGATGAATAACACTAGATGTAAGTTGTAACTAGCATTCAAGAAAAGCATAGTTTTTTTTCAGTGTAACACTGTATTAAGAGATGGGTTTCTGCTACTATGCTTGTAATAGTTTAGTAATTAGTAGATCATAAGAATTTCTCCATCTAAACATATCATTGGTTGGCTGAAAGATGATCAAGTATAAGTCTACATGGGAGTTTACTAAATATCAGTGACTCACATCTAGGAAATTTGGGTGATTAATGCATAGATGCTATTCATGTGGTTGTTATTCAACTTAGCAGGAAGACATCTGTTCTTTGACTTGTTTCTTTCAATTACCAAAATGAGTGAAACACCTAACTAAGAGTTTCCATCTGAAACAGAAAGTAAAAATTGGTAACTTGACTTCAACATTACAACTTTTAAAATCTAAGATTAACAGCATGGTTGGATTTGTGTTGGACACACTCTACAAAACACGTTAGCGGCGAAGCTCCATAGTGTTGCTTATGTGTTAACGTGATTTTGAGGTCTAATATGGATACCAATTGTGCAACCAAACATGTACTAACTGGTCTGACCCAAAGTTTATTTGAATTCCTTTGGTTTACTAAGTTCATTGTGGGTGTGTCTTGTTTCAAACTTTGGTCCACAGGGCAACGATCTTCAATGAGACATCCTTCAATGAATGGGTCAACTTGGCTGAGGCCCCAGCATTGCCTGCTAGCTTGAGTTTATATAAAGAGCTTCAGGGATTGGGCTTCACGATATTTCTCTTGACTGGGAGGAGTGAGCATCAAAGAAATTCCACTGAGGCAAACCTTCTATTTGCAGGGTACAGAAACTGGGAGAAGCTCATCTTAAGGTGCATAAATTGTTGATTTTAAGAAAATACGTGTGTTATGTTTTTGAAACTCACTTGGAGTTCCTTGTTATTGAAACAGAGGCCCTTCTGACCAAGGCAAACCAGCCATTGTTTACAAGTCTGAGAAGAGAGCAGAGCTGGTGAACGCAGGGTACAGGATCCACGGGAACTCTGGGGATCAGTGGAGTGATTTGTGGGGTAATGCAGTGGCCTCACGGTCTTTTAAACTGCCAAACCCAATGTATTATATTTCTTAAAGGAAAATGATTGGTAGACACTCACATATTGCAAACATCCAACAGACACAGAGAAAGGAAGAGAAGAGAAGGAAGTAATGATGTGATATATGATGAATGTAATAAGAAGAGAGATGGAGAGAAAAATGAGGTCTCTGCACTATTTGTATGTCTAAGTGTATGTTTGGATACACATTGAAAACCATAGTGAAGCCAAAAACCATGGTAGACAGAAGCAAAAGCTAAGAGAAGTTGCTTTTGCCTACAATGGTTTTGGTTCACCGTGGTTTCCTCCACTGCCAAACATGCACTAAGTCTCATTGTTGTTTCTTAAACATCCAGATATGGCTTCTCCAATTTGTATTCATTTTCCATGATTGTTTGTTGTAACATCAGTTGATTTTTCTTGGTAAAGTGCTGCCTGTTACAGATAACACTAATTCTGATTTCCGAGCTTTGCCTTGTTTTCAGTTTTCACCAAATAGCACAAAATAACCTGGGCATTTGGTTCTTAGAATAACAGACACTTTGACACTTCTCCTTCAATGAAAGTCTATGCACATTTTTTTCTGTATTATTACCTGTCTGATAATCATTTATCTTGATATGTTACCTTGCCATAGTGAAAATCTAATGCTATCTCCATTTTGTTTGATTAAAGTAGAGTGTTCTGGCTGATGAATTTTATTAGTAGTTTGGGCAACCTTGTGTTTTGGCTGTGTAACCGAAAGCACTATAGTGATGTCAAGAGTCATTGTCGAATGCGTGGAATGAAGTTGTTGAAGGTATACTCTGAAGAACCCGTGATAAACTAGTAAACATTAAAGTAAGTAAATCAAACATGTCACGTGAAACATAAATTAACTCTCTTACAAGGGTCAAGATAGATATTAGATGTTTCAGAAATTGCAAATATGTCTGTTTCAAAATATATCCATTTCTAAAGCGTGCAGGTCGAAAATAATTACAGACAGACATACTGACTGAATCTATGAAGAATTAAACTAGCAGTGTTTGAATTAAGATTGGTAGCACTAATCAATGGAACAGGCAAGGAACAACCTTTAATTAACTATACTGTAACCATCAAGGAGATGGTGAATTGGAATCAGTTTTCTTAAATTTACTTACAGATAAAGAACCACAAATAACAGGCTTTGGTGTAGGGAGTCTGAGACAACTTAAGCTACCTCCTGGGATCACAGAACACTCAGGTTGAGGTCTTTGCAAATCCCTCCCAGGAATGCAGTTAAGTGAGAAATCAAAACCCACATTCCTAAAGGAAAGTTTTGAGCATTGCTGGCTGAACCCAGAAAAGAAATTGAATGAAACTGTTAGATTTGCAATGCTTCTCAGAGAGCAGATTATATCTGACACCTCCCCAGAAAGCTGATTATGTGCCAAATTCAAGACTTCTATTTCCTCCAGGCAAGACAGTGTGTCTGGCAAATGACCCATGAGTGCATTGAAGCTCACATCCAGAACCTGCATCTCAGTGAAAAGCCCCACTCCTTCAGGAATGCAACCTGTTAACTGGTTATTGAGGAACAGAATCTCCTTTATCTTAGAACCCGTGAAGCCAAAACTTGCTGGTATGCTCCCACTCAACTTGTTGTTCGCTAAATTGATCACAGAGGCAGGGGAGTTGCCCAAACTCTGGGGAATCTCACCTTCAAACTGATTGTTGTTGAGAAAAATTGCATCCAGGTTCTTGTTGAAAAGCTCCTGAGGGATGGACCCTGAGAAGGAGTTGAATCTGAGGTCCAAGTAGATGAGGCTTGGTATGTACAGAGTAACATCAGGGAAAGGACCTGAAAGCTGGTTGTTGCTGAGGTCTAACTCTTCCAGAGACATGAGGTCCTTGAATGTATCTGGAACAGTGCCAGTAAATCTGTTACTGTTGAGGTGGAGAAGAGACATGTCACTGAGTAAAGATAGCTCTTTGACCAGAGTTCCTTTGAGATTTGCATGGTTGAGATCTATGCCTGCAACAACCATTTCAGCTTGAGAATTTGAGCTGCAGAAGACTCCTTTGTAAGAACACACATCAGAACCAACCCAGTTAACTAAAATCTTCAGTGGATCATCAGTAATTGCAGATTTCCAGGCCTGAAGAGCTGTGTAAGCTGCATTCACCTTTGACACTGAAGATCCTGAGGGGTTTGGGTTTGGAGTGTTGATCCCTCCACCAACCCAAACCATTCCACCACTGCCACCACCACCATCACCATCACCATCATTGCCAATACCAAATCCTACACCAACACCGCCTCCGACACCAATGGCAGCTTTTGCTGTGCCTAAATGGAGGACCAGGAGGAGAAAAGCCAGAATCCAGCTCTTCTCCATTTTTAGCTCAAGATACCAGGGAATTGTTAAAGGGTGTGCTTCCAAGTTTGTCCAAAATCCAAATAAGGTTGCTGCATTGAAGAGAGGGAGAGAGAGTGTGGTGGCTAGTGGGGTTGATTAGCCTTGAATGAGGCCTGTTTTATTCACCATTTTCTGTTTAGTTTGGGATGTGAGTTTGGGCCATATTTTTGTACACCCTTCTCTGTATAGATGTTGACTTCTGTTGTAGGAAGTCAGAACAGTGAGGTGAGAACTAATCAGTGATCAATAATTACTACAAACATTTTGGTTTTTATTATAGTAGTGGCTGCAGACCAATGATCTTTCTGGAGAAGCTGTTTTATTCAAAAACCTTACAGAATGTAGATAATGATAGATAAATGCACTCCATCTTATACAAATTAAACTTGCTTTTCCTATTAAAAAAATGATAATGGTGTGAGGGTACTGTATGCTATCTAGACAAGATTTTGGTTACTGTAATTTAAGAATGTTAATCGCAGTGGGGGAAAGGTACGTGATACTTAAGATTGAGTTTCTTAAACTTAAATTGTATTGATTGAATTTAGTCTTTAAAATGGTCCTCACTCCTTAATGTTGCTTCCCATGTGCTCTAATGCATATCATTGGAGGACTAATCTGTCTCTTCACGTGTACAGTTAGACATGAGAATGAGGCTGAGATCGGCGTGGCCTAAAACTATAGGGGCACACTATGATTTTTAGAATTCTTGTACATGTGATCATATTAGTGGATTGATTACGATCTAAGTCACAAATTGCTAATTTTGATGAAATGGAAAAAAAGATTTTTTTTTTTGGAGAAGTCACGAACTGGTAAAGTGGTGAAGAGTGAGGAGTCCAATATGTATACATTTTGAGTTCCTTATTATAACACACAAAATATTAACCTTGAAACACTTTTAGTCTATATATTTTTTTTCATTTTCATTTTCTTATGCTCTTATTTTAGAGCATAGAATTGTAAGATAATATTTACTTTAGAGATCGTGAGTGTATTGAATTCATGAGATACTTAAGCGTAAAGTTATTGTAACAGTTTTCACACACTGATTAAATGTTTCTTTTAATTTCGTTGATAGTATCTAGGAATTTTTCGTTGCAGGGTCGAAATGAAAGACTAAAATATTGTTACTGGATATTATATCAACTAATACAAAAATTTATTTGAATACAATTGTTAATTTTTTAATAATACTAAATTTATTTATTATTGCATCAACTATGATTTTTTTAGCAATTTTTCGCTTAATATATACAACTAATGCATTTATGAGAAGATCATCTTTAATCTTGTTGCGAGCTCGTCGAGTCTTAACAACTTTCATTGGGGATGGGTAACTCACATGGTTGAGCTAAGAGTAATTGTAGGTGAAAGGTCAGGGTTCGAACCCTGAGGAGGGATAATTTGTACTCATTTACTAACAACTAACATTTGCCTATAAAAAAAATTTCATTGCAGAAAAAATCACTATTAGATACTATTGAAATAAGAAGTTTCAAACCAAAACATATCAATCTAATTGAAAGACAAAAATATCGCTATAAAGTAGACATTT
The DNA here is from genome assembly GCF_012489685.1 of Lotus japonicus. Lineage (NCBI taxonomy): Eukaryota > Viridiplantae > Streptophyta > Magnoliopsida > Fabales > Fabaceae > Lotus > Lotus japonicus. Next base: position 68,437,367 of record NC_080042.1, read on the forward strand.
TTCCTAAATTAAGATCTTAGGAAACATCTAAATGATAATGTCTTTGCTGAAATGATAAATTTCTTTTATAGTTGTAAGGAATGACAAATGGTATCATTGATTCCCAATATATCTTTCATCACATTTAACATAAAATCAAATTCAAAACTCAACAATTTTTGAGAAGTTGCTCTCGTATCTTTTTGTTGAGAAGAATTAAATGCATTAATTCTCATTTATATTTTCAAGAATCTAAGCAATTTCACAAAAAGTTTATCAAACTTATTATTAATTTAAAATGAAAATTCCATCTAATTTCATGAGGACGCGTTAAAGTATCAATTTGTGATAATTGATGGATGAGACTAAAATTCTGCAACAACAAAACTTTACAGGGGCCGGAATATAACCACAAACAAAACTTCATAAAAATACTTATATAGTCGGTAAAAAATTAAAATTCTTTCAATGACCCCTACCAGACCCTCCATGAATACGTCCTGGTTGATACACACGTCTTTTTGGAAGCTCAGCAACACTTGAGAATTGAGAACTTTTTGTCTCAATTTTTTTTTTTTTTGAAATAAGAACTTTTTGTCTCAATTGATTGTAAGCAATAAGGAGAAAAAAAGAAGATAAATACAATGTACTGTCACTTGAGGGATTGGTGAAGGGAATTCAATATGTGATGGATGGTTGCCAGATGGTAGCTACCAGCTACCGGTTGTCCGTGCTTGCTTATTTTATTTTGTTACAAAATATTTTTTTCTTTTGACATAGCAAGTGCAAAATTAAGCAGAACAGAGAGGGATGGATGTGACTTCAATTCATTTCCGTGATTGCAAAGATAATTTGAAGGGGGCAAAGGAATAATGATAGGCACATAGGAGTGTGACAACTCCATTGTCATGTAATAATTTAGTCTATTCAAACAAACATCCAAATTAGTTTGTTTAGGAAAATCATTCCACTCTCTTCCTAAGTCCTTTGCAAACTCTTTCCATGAGAATCTCCTTTCATTTAGAGTTGAGGCCATTGCAAAGCCATAAACATTTAAAAAATTAGATGGTTAAAATCTCAGAGCAAAGATTAAAATTTAAAATAATCAAAATCATTTACTGACATGCACATTAACATCATAAACCACAAAAGGTCATAAATTTTAGTGTACAATTCTACTAATCTACTCTTTCCCATAACCAACTCACCTTTCCTCTCACGGGCTAACTCTGGCATCATGTATACAAGTGAGGAGTTTTTTCAAGCTCTTATAATTGACTATAAAGATATTAAAGTAAAAAGTTTTCATTGAAAAAGAAAATATTCTTTGAATCTTAATTACAAAATTGCACTCATGAAATTCATGAGCCTATATACTTTGCAATTTCTAAATATATAGAGGTAGAGTGCTTCATGTAAATGTTGAGTTTAGATGTAAGAGATATCAATAATACAGCTAAAAATTTATAGAAAAACAGGGCCAAAGTGGACTAATTCTCTGCAATTTCAATTCTATATTGAACTCTGCAATTTCTAAATTTCAACTGAAGTCTGTGACATGCAGTGTTCAATCCTTTTATTTTATCTATATGATGACGAGGACATGTTCCAGAAACAAATCACTAGGCTGAGCATGCTTGGTGTGAAACAAGGGGAGTCAAACTGGTCATGAACTTGTATTCCAATTAACAAAGAAAAAGGGGAAAAGAAAATCCATATATGAAGATAATGCAGAAAGGGAAAGTTTCCTCTTTTTCAGCTATTATGCAACATAAATGGAATTACTTGTAAGTAGTTACATTTTCAAAGCACAGCCACCAGAACTTCAGTATACTTTAAAATTGTAAAGTGCTATCCACCAGCTAAAGAGAGGAGTGTGTCCAGGATTTTTTTGTTGGGGGACGAGATATAAGACTAAAAAAAATTTCATTGAATATTATATAAAATTTAAATAATAAAAAATTATTTAAATACAACTATTCGTTCTTTCATAGTACTAAATTTATCTATTATTGTATCAACATAGATTTTTT